>NW_015170341.1:28941-81794 GCF_001447785.1 Gekko japonicus | reverse complement strand
TTCTTCTTCTTCTTCTTCTTCTTCTTCTTCTTCTTCTTCTTCTTCTTCTTCTTCTTCTTCTTCTTCTTCTTCTTCTTCTTGCTAAACATCTCAGTTCTTCCCGATTTCCTTCTCAGACATGTCTGGGAACAGACCCAACACCACCACCAGATGGGTCTATGGAATTACCCAGGAGATACAGGACAGTTGCCCAGAAACATGCCACGACCGCAACAGAAAGACCTTCCACGACAGAGGCAACAAGGAAGGTGGGGTAGGGCTGAGTAATCATCATGTCACAGCCTGGGGAACTCCTACCAGATCACAGCCCTACCCCACCTTCCTGAGTAGATACAAATTACCTGCCTACCATTTTACTTCTCACCTTGACACAGAGAGTCCTCCATCTTTCTGTGTTACACCCAGGGCTATTTTTGGGCAGGAATGCACAGGAACGGAGTTCCGGCTGGCTCCCGAGTTGGCCACGCCCAGCAGGAACTCGTTAGCATATATATTTTTTAATTTATTTAGGCATTTTTACCCCGCCCTCCCCGCAAGTGGGCTCAGGGCGTCTTACAAGGGGCGCAGGC
Organism: Gekko japonicus; assembly: GCF_001447785.1. NCBI lineage: Eukaryota > Metazoa > Chordata > Lepidosauria > Squamata > Gekkonidae > Gekko > Gekko japonicus. The sequence goes on along the minus strand of NW_015170341.1, from coordinate 81,225 downwards.
CCATACATAAAATCCAGTAAACCAATAAAATCATAAACAATAACACTACTAACAACAATAAAGTGCTTTCATTATCAAGATGGTCTTGGGTGATTATGATGTTATCTTCCAGCAGCCCCATTGGGTACCACCGTCCAGTAGATGGTTTGTGCCAGTCCCCTGTTCTCATTGCCGCATAGTTCTCATTGCCACATGGGCTACCAAGGGCAATTCCTGATCTCGATGGTATTGCCACCATTGGTGGTGGTGGCAGCGGCCCCTACGTGAAAGCCTGGTGGAAGAGCTCCGTCTTACAGGCCCTGCGGAACTGCATAAGGTCCCACAGGGCCCTGATCTCCTCCGGGAGCTCGTTCCACCAGGTAGGGGCCGTCACTGAGAAAGATCTGGCCCTTGTCGCAGCAAGCTTTACCTCTCGGGGACCTGGAATCACCAGACGGTTCTGGGTCCCCGACCGAAGTGCTCTTGGGGGTACATGTGGGGAAAGGCGGTCCCTCAGGTAAGTCGGACCCAGGCCATATAGGGTTTTAAAGGTAAGTACCAGCACTTTGAAGCGGATTCGGTATGCTATTGGCAGCCAGTGCAGCGCCTTCAGCCCAGGCTTGATGTGCTCCCACCTGGGGAGACCCATCAGCAGCCTGGCCGCCGCATTCTGCACTAGCTGCACTAGCTGCAGCTTCTGGATCTGCAACAAAGGCAGCCCCATGTAGAGAGCGTTACAGTAGTCTAGCCTTGAGGTGACCATCACATGAATCACTGTAGCCAGGTCATCGTGGTCGAGAAAGGGGGCCAACTGCCGAACCTGCCTCAGATGGTAAAATGCAGACCTGGCAGTGGCTGCTACCTGGGCCTCCATAGTTAAGGAGGAATCCAGGAGCACTCCCAAACTCCTAACCTCCGACGCTGGCACCAAAGGCACCCCATCGAAGTTTGGGAGAGGGAGCCCCAACCCCAGACCGTTCCGACTCAGGCCCAGGACCTCCGTCTTCGCTGGGTTTAATTTCAGCCGGCTCAGCCTGAGCCACCCAGCCACAGCCTGTAATCCCCGGTTCAGATCTTCTGAACTCATTCAGAAGATCTGAACACACCCAACAGCAGAAGATCTGAACACACCCAACAGCAGAAGATCTGAACACACCCAACAGCAGAAGATCTGAACACACCCAACAGCAGAAGATCTGAACACACCCAACAGCAGAAACTCATTAGGATTGGCTACATTAGGTATGTCTGGCCTAACATTCAAAGGAGTTCGTGCTACAAAAAAAGGCCCTGGATTTGGACAACAAACAAGGTAAACAGAATAAGAAGGGAAAGGTGGGTGTGGCTGGATGAGCACACTTCTGGTAACATGGGGGTGCGGCCTAATATGCTAATGTGCTGTGCTGTCAAGGGTGTGGCCTATTATGCTAATGAGTTCCTGCTGGGCTTTTTCTACAAAAAAAGCCCTGGTTACACCTCTGAGGATGCCGGTCACAGCTACTGGCGAAACGTCAGGTCCTACCATGCCAAGACCTCGGCCACACAACCTGGAAAATCTACAACAGCTAATGAACTCCGGTCATGAACGCCTTTGACAACATATTTTCTGCTTATTGTTCCCTTCGAATCGGAAGTGGAGGAAGGGAAAGGTGCCACTCAAGACCACATTCAGATACCCCGGGGACAACGCCGTACTGACTGGGAAGTCACCCCTGAATGGCCATAAATCTATGCAGAAGGTACCATAAAACCCGACGAACAAAGGAAGTGAAAGCAGCATGCAGTGTAGAGGGAGATTAAAGTCCCAACGTGGTTGTGGGAAAACTGTGAGGGAACAGATGGGTGCCGAACCAGCCACTACTGGAAAATGGCTCCAGACAAAGCGTGCCTTGCACACGAAAGCTCCTGCCTTGAATAAAGTTCTGTTGGTCTTAAAGGTGCCCCAGTGGACCCTAAAGTTGTCCTGCTGCTTCAGGCCAACACGGCTGACGACCTGGATCGATCTCCAGATTACCTGTGCGTCTCCTTCGTTCACTTTGCCAGTTAGTTCTTGTTCTGCAATTTGTTGTTGTTATTCAGTCGCACAGTCGAGTCCGACTCTTCGCGGCCCCATGGACCAGATCACACCAGGCCTTCCTGTCTTCCGCCGTCCTCTGAAGTTGGCTCAATTTCATGTTCGTTGCATCGATGACGCTGTCTAACCATCTCATCCTTTGCCGTCCCCTTCTTCTTTGACCTTCAGTCTTTCCCAGCATCAGGGTCTTCTTCTCCAGTGAGTGCTCCCTTCTCATTGGGTGGCCAAAGTATTTGAGCTTCAGTTTCATTATCTGTCCTTCCATGGAACAGTCAGGGTTTGTTTCTTTTAGAATTGACTGATTTGATCTCCTTGCAGTCCAAGGGACTCTCAAGAGTCTTCTCCAGCACCATAGTTCAAAAGAATCTATTCTTCGGCGCTTGGCCTTCCTGATAGTCCAACTCTTGCAGCCATACATGACTACTGGGAATACCATTGCTTTGACCATGCGGAGTTTTGTGGGCAGGGTGATGTCTCTACTTTTTATCATGCTGTTGAGGTTCGCCATCGCTTTCCTCCCAAGGAGCAGGCGTCTTTTAATTTCATGGCTGCTGTCACATTTTCTGCAATCCACACACACAAACACACTTGCTGAGGTTGCAGTCAAAGAATCGTGGAGTAACTGTCGCGCTCACATGGGACAACGCTCATCTGCATGTGTCAACCCAAAGGCAAGCAGGCGGCAGGGTTTTTTTGCCCCATGCAGGCTGCACCAGTGATACCTCCAAAGAACCTGAAGCCGTGCAGAGAAGTTTCCTCTGGGCCTAAGGATACATCCTTTCAGACATCAACCGCATTTTAATTTGCTTTCTGACAAGACACCTTTGAAGGAGGCAGAGCTGAGGATGGCGGAAGGGTCAAAAGACAATTAAAAAGAAGGGAAGAGCTCCCGCTTTCTCTTCTGGGGAGGGGGAATAGAATTTGCTAATTAGCCCAAACCCAGAAAAAGGAAGCGGCACGCCTTTCATTTGGAAACTGTCGCCGGTTTGCTATCAAACAAATTGATTAGCTACCGAATCACAATCGGGAAGCCCGGATAAGGCGTTAATTGGCAGAATCAATTAATTGCCTTCTTTGACAACCCCCCAGTCCCTTCCAATTCACAGCTGTGTGTTTTCGGAGATAAGAGATGCTGGATTAGGGAGATGAAAGAATCCCAGGTGGCCGAACGTCTCCGCAGAGCCATCTTTTCCCAAAGATTTGTCTTGGCAAGGACGTTTGTTGGGTTTCGCTGGTATAATTCTTTTGGTATCGTTGCTTTTGTGTGCACGTGTGTGTGTGTGTGTGTGTGTGTGTGTGTGTGTGTGTGTGTTGCTGTCAGACTTTATTTGCAACTGGGAACACATTATTCCGGTATAAATTTATTAAAAGCTTCACACTTGGCTGCCTGACTCCGGGGGCCAGGCAGTAGTAATAACTTTGTCCCTCTAGGGCAAACAAATATTTTGCGGGGGAATACAATTATAACTGACAATGTAGAGGAAGGGAAAACTAGTTAGAGGTTCTCAATAGCTTTTTTTTTTTTTTTGGTACGCTGAGCAGTTGGCCGGGCTGCAAAAGTCATGGCGCGAGTCAACCCATTCGACGGCATACCAAGCGATCGGTCTGTCAACTCTGTAGTGGGAAATTCCTGGAGCTTTGGGGGTGGAACTTGGGAAGGGCAGGGGGACATGCAGTTCTGTCCTCGCAGAGGAGGGAGAGCTTGTACCTGAATAAAACTTGGTCTTAAAGGTGCCACTGGACTGTTTTGGGCCGGGGGGCTCTGCAGCTTACCTGGCTGCTTCTTGCTCTGACTGAGGGCTGCTGGGAGCAGGGGGCGGGGCTTGTTGCATGTGCCCGCCCCCTGGGCTCTTTACTGCCGGAGCTCCGCTCCTGTGCGCTCCTGCAGGAAATGACCCCTGCTACCAAGTAAGCAGAGCAGAAGATGGCATTTCTGGTTAGCCACAGCAGAGCCTCTGCTTGGCATGCAGAAGGTCCCAGTCTCAGTCCACAGCATCTCTACTGAAAAGAATCAGGAAGTTGGTAGGGTTGTCAGCTCCGGGTTAGGAGGATATACCTGGAGATTTGGGGGGTGGAGCTGGAGGAGGGTGGGGTTTGGGGAAGGGAGGGACTTCAAGGGGGTAGAAGGCCGTGGAGTCCACCTTCCAAAGCAGCCATTTTCTCCAGGTGAACTGAACCCTGTCCCCCGGAGGCCCGTTGTAGCTCAGGAGATCTCCAGCCACCACCTGGAGGTTGGCAACCCTAAAAGTAGGTGATGACAAAGACCCCCCGCCTGAGTCCCTGGAGAGCGGCTGCCAGTCTGTGCAGGCAAGACTGACTTTGATGGACCGAGGGCCTGACTCAGTTGAAGGCGGCCCTGATTTTCGGCTGCCGAATTCAAAAGGAGGGCAGCAAGTATTTTTAGAAACCTTCCCGGAAGGGGATGCCCTGGCTGCGCACTAACTCCTGGCCTGTCGTCTTTATAGCTCTCCTCTAAATCATTCTTCTCACTTCTCTGTAGCTCTGCAGTGTTTCCAGGGTACCCATTTTTGGGGTCAGAAACAGCAACAGCAGCGACCAATAAAAACGGTCCATAGTAAACAAATCCTGCAAATCCTTTAATGGGAACATTATTCAGTCTCCGAGTCGGACGGGACCCCTGGCGTCATCTAGTCCAACCCTCTGCCAGTTCTGGAACTACAGCTATAATATACCTGACAAGAGTTGTCGGCAAAACATGATGAAAAACTTCCTGACAGTCTGAGCGGTTCCCCAGTGGAACAGGCTTCCTCGGGAGGTGGTGGGCTCTCCTCCTTTGGAGGTTTTCAGACAGAGGTCATTTCAGGGGGGATCGCGGGGGATCGCAGTTCCCCCGGGTGAGGTACGGGGCGGGGCACATGACAAAGCCCCGCCCCCTGCTTCCGGCCACCCCGCTTCCGGCCCTCATTCAGCCAGGAGGAGGCAGGAGAAGAGGGAGGGTAAGTTGCTTCCTCCCTGCCTCTCCCCACCCCTGCCTGCCTGGGGCCAGGGAGGGCCTTCGCGGGGCTTCCTTGCACTCCCGCTGGCCTTGCAGGTCCACCGCCGGGCTCCTCATGGGGCTCGGCAGTGGAGCTGCAAGGCTGGCGGCGGCGGCCGGGACTGTTGGGGGTGGAGTGTGTGGCCTTATGACACACTCCCGGTGATGTCAGGGGGTGTGGCCTTATGACACACTTCCGGTGATGTCAGGGGGTGTGGCATATGCTAATGAGTTATCCTAATGAGTTCCCCTACCTCTTTTTCTACAAAACGACCCCTGTTCAGACACAGGTTTAGATGGCCATCTGACAACAATGCGGATTCTGTGAACTTAGGCAGATCATGAGAGGGAGGGCAGGAAGGGTTGCCTCAGTGCTTGGTTCTCGTGGCCCTTTCTTACACGCCCAGGGAAATGCTGATTGCCCCTTTGCGGTCAGGAAGCTATTTTTCTCCAGGCCACTTTGCCCGGGGATCCTGGAGGGTTTTTTAGTCATCTTCAGGGCATGGAACAGGAGTCACTGGGGGTGTGGAGGGGGAGGTATTTGTGAATTTCCTGCCTTGTGCAGGGGGTTGGACTCACTGAAACTGGAGGTCTTTTCGAACTCTGTGAATCTGTGATTCTAAATTGAAGAAAGCTAATTCATTTGAAACAGTACACACAGTACACCTGTACTCTGTGCAGTTCTGGTCACCCCACCTCAAAAAGGATATTATAGCATTGGAAAAAGTGCAGAAAAGGGCAACTAGGATGATAAAAGGGTCGGAACACTTTCCCTGTGAAGGTTAGAGCACTTGGGGCTCTTTAGCTTGGAGAAACAATGACTGAGGGGTGACATGATCGAGGTCTATAAGATTATGCATGGGACAGAGCAGGTCGAGAAAGAAGTCCTTTTCTCCCTTTCTCACAATACAAGAACTCGTGGGCACTCCATGAAATTGCTGAGCGGTCGGGTTAGAACGGATAAAAGGAAGTCCTTCTTCACCCAAAGAGTGATTAACACGTGGAATTCACTGCCACAGGAGGAGAAGGCAACTACAAGCACAGAGGGCTTCAAGAGGGAATTGGATAAGCATATGGAGCAGAGGTCCATCAGTGGCTATGAGCCACAAGGTCTAGATAGGGACTCTCGTTCTGGGGCAAGGGATGCTCTGTATGCTTGGTGCTGGGGGGGGCAACAGTGGGAGGACTTCTAGTGCCCTGGCCCCGCTGCTGGACCTCCTGATGGCACCTGGTATTATTGGCCACTGTGTGACACAGAGTGCTGGACTGGATGGGCCTTTGGCCTGACCCAACACTGGGTTCTCTTGTGTTCTTATGAAATGTGGTGTTGGAGGAGAGTTTTGTGGATATCGTGGAGCTCCAAAGAGACAAAATGATACGTTGTTGATCAGATTGAAACTGAACTCCCCCTAGAAGCTGAAATGATGAAGGTCTATTATGCGCAGGTGTTTCCCCTCCTTTCCACCATGCATGTCTGCTGGGTTTCCTTTGTCATTCTGCATTGATTTTCCTCCTTTTAGTGCTCAGTTCTCTTTCTGGTTGCTGTTTCCTTGGGTTTTTTGTGAGTGCTTTTGTGTCAATTTCCCCTTTGTTTCTCTTCCAAGCTGAAGGTAAGTCAAAAGCATACAGATTCAGAAGAAGAGGAGGAGGAGGAGGAGACTGGATTCATACCCTGCCCTTCACTTGGAGTCTCAGAGCAGCTTCCAAACTCCTTTCCCTTCCCCTCCCATAACAGACACCCTTGTGAGGTAGGTGGGGCTGAGAGAGCTCTTGACAGAAACAGCTCTTTTTCAAGAACAGCTCTTGTCAGAACTATGGCTTGCCCAAGGTCATCCACCCAGCTGCAAGTGGAGGAGTGGGGAATCAAACTCGGTTCTCCCAGATTAGACAACAGACACGCTGTGAGGTAGGCGGGGCTGAGAGAGCTCTTGACAGAAACGGCTCTTTTTCAAGAACAGCTCTTATCAGAACTATGGCTTGCCCAAGGTCATCCAGCCAGGTGCGAGTGGAGGAGTGGGGAATCAAACCCGGTTCTCCCAGATTAGACAACAGACACCTTGTGAGGTAGGCAGGGCTGAGAGAGCTCTTGACAGAAATGACTCTTTTTCAAGAACAGCTCTTATCAGAACTATGGCTTGCCCAAGGTCATCCAGCCAGGTGCGAGTGGAGGAGGCATGGGGAATCAAACCTGGTTCTTCCAGATTAGAGTCTGCGCACTTAACCACTACACCAAACCGGCTCTTGGATTTCCCCCGGCTTTTTTGCCACCCCTCAAGAGTCACTCCCTGCCCACATCGAGGTCATTCCGCCCACTCAGCACCTTCCACCATCCTCCCTCCTTCATCGGTGTACAAGCTCCATTTCCCCCTTGTTTTAAAATGTTTAGGGTTTTTTTTGACAAATGGCATGAGTCTTCTGATATGAGACTATTACTAGTCTTGGATTGCTGAATTTAAAAAAAAATTAAATGACGTGGAGAAAGTTTTAAAGGAGCTGCATAAAGTTTAGTTCCCTGCTGGTATTGACTTGAAAGGGGAATCGGAGAGGAGGCAAAGGACAGCGTCCCCCGTGCAGAAGGGGAGGGGGAGGGTTTCAGTGCTGCATTCAAACAAAATAAAGAGGGGACCTCATCCGCATGGAATGAAATTGACATGAGATGTAAAGAGAGAGAGAGAGAGAGACTGGGATGGGAAGTCTAAAGCTTTGAGAACATTTTTTCCCTTTAATGCTTTAGTGAACGCCCTGACTTGGGTAGCCCAGGCAAACTTTTTTTTAAAGTTTATTTATTTGGTTTTCAGAATGATATATACTTATAACCAGTGTTCCCTCTAAGCTGAGTTAGTGTGAGCTAGCTCACAGTTTTTAAGCCTCCAGCTCACACATTTTTGCCTTAGCTCAGGAAGGATGGCTCCAGAGCTAACTAATTTATGCAGCAGCCAAATTGCTTGCTCACAACTTTAATGCCAGGAGCTCACAAAGTAGGATTTTTGCTCACAAGACTCCACAGCTTAGAGGGAACATTGCTTATAAGATTTCTTTTGGATATAAACAACATCAAAAATATACACATAAGCTGGAAATACTTTTTTTCGAAACAACAACCCACACTTATATATAAAAATACATTTTAAAAAATATAATCCAATAATTCTTATTTGAGTACCAGGATCAAGTATCAGCACGTTAATACATAAATCTTTAGCTTACTCTTTTGTTCATGTTAGTTTTTACAATTTTGTAAATTGATTTTGTAATGGTATAAAAGTTTAGTAGAGAATGTTTGGATGCAAATATAGCAGTAAACTTAAAAATGTTAAAAAAATCTAAAAGTTATAAAAATTAAATTGATAATTTATACTTATATAGGAAACAGGTACCTTATGGTTAATTGGAGTATGTGTGCTTTGTTAGAACTTAACCCTGAAAAGACATATGTTGGCTTTAGATGGCTATGCTTGACAATGGCCCCTGGCGGGATCCCACGATCCCCTGAGCCGCGGCGCCGTTGCTCCCCGGCACGATCAGATGCCAGGGAGGAAGAGACGATTGGGAGGGGGAGGCTGCCGACCTGCGCATGCTCGAGCATGCGCATTACGGCCGGGGGCCGGGGATGCGCGGGCACATGCAACAAGCCCCACTCCCAGCAGCCCTCAGTCAGAGCAAGGAGCAGCCAGGTAAGTTGCAGAGCCCCCCCTCCAGCCTCCCGGCCCAAAACAGTCCAGTGGCACCTTTAAGACCAAGTCTTTTTCTACAAAATGACCCCTGGCCGGGAGGAAGAGGCAGGCTATCAAGCCACTTCTCTGAATGTCCTCCATGCCCCAGTAGAAGTCACCAGGGATCACCATGACTTCCAGGCAGGGGCACACACATGGTTGGATATCTGCTAGGATGGCACTTGATCTCCAGGCAACAGAGATCAGTTCACCCGGAGAAAATGGCTGCTTTGAAAGGTAGGACTGTAGAGCATTGAACCCCACTGAAGTCCCTCCTCTCCCCAAAACCTGCACACATCAGGCCCCACCCCCAAAATCTCCAGGCATTCTCCAGCCTGGAGTTGGAAACCCTACCTCAAGGTCTCCGTTCCCCTGGAGGATATGGCTGCTTTGGAGGGTGGACTCTGCGGCATGGCACCCCGCACTGAGGTCCTTCCTCAGGCTCCACCCCAAACCTCCAAGAATTCCCCGACCCCAAGTTGGAAGCCCTCACCTTTCCCCAGCAAGGGTTCACATCCCAAGGGTGCCAAGTTGGGGACCCCTTCACTGGAGGAAGGCCTCGCCATTAGCGGAGCAGAGCCGTGGGATTGAAAACCCATAAATATCTCTTATTTTTAAAAGGTAAAGGTCTCCCTTGCTCAAAAGCCAGTCGAATCCGACTCTAGGGTTGCGGTGCTCATCTCCGTTTCAAAGCCGAAGAGCCAGCGCTGTCCGAAGACGTTTCCGTGGTCATGTGGCCGGCATGACTAAACACCAAGGCACACGGAACGCCGTTCCCTTCCCACCGAAGTGGTCCCTATTTATCTACTTGCAATTTCTTGCTTTCGAACTGCTAGGTTGGCAGGAGCTGGGACCAGAGACGGGAGCTCACTCCGTCATGCGGCACACTCGGGTCTCGAACTGCTGAACTACCGACCTTCCACAGCCTGCAGTTCAGTGTCTTAACCACTTGAGCCACCGCAGCTCCATCTCTTATTTAGGGACTGCAAAATTGTCATTTGATTTGATTGGCTGTGCAGATTTTTTTAAAATAAAAAGTTGCTTCGCTAACAACTGCCACCACAGCCCACGACGTGACTGAAGGTAAGCTGTGGCAGCCATTTTGCCTTCTGCAGCAGCCATGTTGCGGCTGTGCCCCTTGCTTTTTCAGAATTCCAAAGGTGCCCGCAGGCTGGAAAAGGATGGGGACCCCGGCTCCAGTGGAAGGGACCTTTCTCCAGTGCAGGAAGGTGTTCGTGCTGGGGAAAGACTGTTGGAAATTCCAGATGCAATCAATGTTCCCTCTAAGCTGTGGAGCCCTGTGAGCAAAAATTCTACTTTGTGAGCTACTGGCAATAAAGTTAGGCTTGCCAAATGTGCCCGGGGGGCGGGTAACCCCCCGCTTCGGAGCCCCCAAATCCCGCCCTGGCGGAATCGGGGCCCGGGGGAACCCCACCCCCCAAGCTGCGTCACCGGACGAGCGTCCCCCCCGACGAGCTCGGCCATGCCCCCAACGTCGGCAGCGTCTGATGTCACCTTCCAGGAAGGTTTCTAAAAGCACACGCAGACTGCTCCCGGACGGGACGGAGCCTCCCCCACCGGTGAGTGAAAACTATTTGGCAACCCTAAATAAAGTTGTGAGCAAATAATTTGGCTGCTGCATAAATTAGTTTGTTCTGGAGCCATCCCTTCCTGACCTAAAACAAAAATGTGTGAGCTGGAGGCTAAAAAACAGTGAGCTAGCTCACACTAACCCAGCTTAGAGGGAACAGTGGATGCAATGTCCTCCTGTCTCAGATGTCCAGACATCATGGCAAGAGAGGCTAGAAAGCTAGACAGGCACACAGACATTACTTCCTGTCTCTACTCATCTGCCACTGTCCTCTTTGAAATGCAGACTGTGTTCTCAGGGGCCATTTCCTCTTCCTCCCATTCCCTCTCACTCCCTTGAAGACAAACTCTCTCCCTATGCGCGCCAAAAGAGAGAGACATGTGGTCCTCTCTTCGCACCATGAGGCAGATGGGCCTCTCGCCATCGGCTTCCATCCTTTAGCTAGTAAGTTAGTACTCTATCATGTCCCTACTCTTTCCTGTTTATTACTTATTTATTTATTATTAAATTTTAATCCCGCCCTCCTGGCCAAGGCCGGCTCAGGGCAGCTTACAACAATAAAAATCGCATAAAACAATCATAATATAATCACGTACATTAATAAACACGACATTAAAATTCAGACAAGATAAAGTGCTAGCAACAATCCTCATTATCCCAATTGGGTCTTCGGCCTTCTGCGGCTATCTCAGGTCATTGGCATGGGCTGTATTTGAGGGACCTACAGGCCAGGGCTCCGCCAAAGCAGGTATTAATTTTTGGCGGTGGAGGTGTTAGTGGTTGGAATAGTGGTTTGGAATAGTGGTTGGAGTGTGGACTCTAATCTGGGAGAACCGAGTTTGATTCCCCACTCTTCCACTTGCACCTGGCTGGATGACCTTGGGCAAGCCATAGTTCTGATAAGAGCAGTTCTTGAAAAAGAGTCGTTTCTGTCAAGAGCTCTCTCAGCCCCGCCTACCTCACAGGGTGTCTGTTGTCTAATCTGGGAGAACCGGGTTTGATTCCCCACTCCTCCACTTTCACCTGCTGGATGACCTTGGGCAAGCCTTAGTTCTGACAAGAGCTGTCCTTGAAAAAGAGCAGTTTCTGTCCGAGCTCTCTCAGCCCCACCCACCTCACAGGGTGTCTGTTGTGGAAGGTGTAATCACACGACCATCTGAAGACACTCTCTAGGCATTGCATCATTTTACAAATTAGGATTACATCACCCTTAACCAGTTATAAAGCTCCAGCATTTTTAGTTGACCAACACTGCTTTTTACTTGAAGAACACAGTGGCAACACAATCAGAGAAGGCAATTTCTGGACCAAAAGTAACTAATATTTTTGTATTATTTTCTACGTTTATGTTTTAAATTGTATGATATATTGATTTTTATTTTTTTGTCTTTAGGTCTATACTTTAGAACCATTGGGCAAGTGATTGCACTTTTAAAGATCTCATTGGCATATTTATTCTGTGCCTGGTGGTTTTATTCTGGAAGTAAGTTTATGGTATATATTTACTAATTGGTAGTATAGATTTACAGTCTATTAACCTGTTGTAAAAATATGTGTGTTTAATTTCTTATTTTTTATCTTTTACATAAATGTTTTCTGGTCCATATTGAATTTATATTTTGTATCCATTCTGATTAGGGTTGCCAAGTCTATCTTCGCCGGGAGCGGTGGGCTCCCGGCCGGCACCGCACGCACGTCACCCGGAAGTGCCGGGAGGCCCCGCCCCCAGCGTGCCCGGCGTCCCCGCGTTACTTCCGGGTGACGCGCACGTCGGGGGCCCGATTTGGTGGCGCCGGGGAACGGGCCTCTGGGGTGGGGTTTTCCCCGCCCCCCAGGGGGACTTGGGATCCCTAATTCTGATTGTGTCTACATGATTGTATTATATTTTTATAGCCATCTTGCCACTCAATTGTTTGACCTCTGAGGAAGGCCTATGCAGGCTGAAACACGTCACGTCAGGTTTTTAAAGCCCATGTGTATTGCTATGATTTATATATTTGATGTGAATGGGCCCTTATATATCTTTTAAATTTGTACTTAATAAATACATGTAGCTTTTCCTATATATCTTTTACATTTAGTTTTTAATATTGGCCCTCTTTTTCACATTTTACTAACCGTTGTTAGGTTCTGAATCTTAGTGTTAAGGTTCAGTTTTTTGCCCTTTCTGTCCCCGACTGGACAAACCACACCAGTTAACCTCAATAAAGGCTTTGTCATTAGCTGAGCAGACATCGGAAAGGTAATGGAGATCAAAAGGCAGGAACTTCTCTGTTATTTGTTTAAACTTTTTAAGTAGGCTAAGCAAAATGGAAATCAGAACTCTGGCATGACTTGAAAACAATTTCAATTAAAGGAATCTCTGGTGATCCAATCTATATATATATTTTTTATCATGCAAGTCGTACTGCATAAATATTTCATGAGCCGTTTAGCATGCTCCTTTTTTTTTTTAATAATGAAGGGAGGAACACGACTACCGACGAGAAGGGAGCGTCTCTCTCTCAAGGCTGCTGACAAGGCAGAGGGATTTGGGGGGGTCGATAGCGCCAGGGAGTTGGTGGGCTTCAGGGCACGATTCGGAATAAATGTGGATTACAATTGCACGTGGGTCCCTGGCGTAAGGCAGTCAGGGACGGCCTTTTCCCAGATGGGTACAAACATTTTTGGCATAGAGAAGGAGTGGAAAGTTTAGTCTGGATAGGTCGGGTTGGAACGGATAAAAGGAACTTCTTCTCCATTCAAAAAGTGATTAACACATGGAATTCACTGCCACGGGAGGTGGTGGTGGCTACAAGAATGGACGGCTTCTAGTGGTCCATCAGAGGCTATTAGCCACAAGGTATAGAGAGCTGCGGTGGCTCAAGTGGTTAAGACGCTGAACTGCAGGCTGTGGAAGGTCAGTAGTTCAGCAGTTCGAGACCCAGGGTGCCGCAAGACGGAGTGAGCTCCCGTCTCTGGCCCCAGCTCCTGCCAACCTAGCAGTTTGAAAGCAAGAAATTGCAAGTAGATAAATAGGTACCACTTCGGTGGGAAGGTAACAGCGTTCCGTGCACCTTGGTGTTTGGTCATGCCGGCCACATGACCACGGAGATGTCTTCGGACAGCGCTGGCTCTTCGGCTTTGAAACGGAGATGAGCACTGCAATCCTAGAGTCAGATTCGACTGGCTTTCGAGCAAGAGAACCTTTACCTTTACCTGTAGAGAGGAACTCTCAGTCTGGGGCAAGGGATGCTCTGTAGTCTTGGTGCTTGGGGCGGGGCAACAGTGGGAGGGCTTCTAGTGTCCTGGACCTCCTGTCGGCACCTGGTATTTTTGGTCACTGTATGACAGACTGTTGGACTGGATGGGCCACTGGCCTGGTCCAACATTGGCTTCTCTTATGTTCTTATGAGGAGAGGAGGTTAAGAGGGGACATGATTGCTCCACATGCAGCTGCTGGTGTGACCTTGGGTCAGTCATATGTTCAGAGCTGTTCTCTCAAGGGCAGTCCTCGAAAGAGCTCTCTCAGCCCCACCTACCTCACAGGGTGTCTGTTGTGGGGAGGGGAAGGGAAGGAGATTGTGAGGTGGTCTGAGACTCCTTTGGGTAGTGAAGGGCCATGGGGTATAAATCCAATCTCTTCTTCTCCTTCTCTTCTTTTTAAGCATTTGAAGGGCTAGAGGAGGGCAGGGAGCTGTTCCTGTTGGCAGCAGAGGAGAGGACTCGCAAGGATGGGTTTAAATTAAGGGCGGGAAGGTGCCGGCTGGATCTTAGGAAAAACTTTTTGACAGTCAGAGTAGTTCAAGCAGGGGAATTGGCTCCCTCACTGGCAGTCCTTAAGCAGCAGCTGGACAAACACATGTCAGCAGGGGTTATTCTGTAGAAAAAGAGGTTCAGGAGCTCATTAGCATAACTCATTAGCATATGCCACACCCCTGGCATCACCGGAAGTGTGTCAGAAGGCAACACCCACCGCTCAGGCTCCACTGGACTCTTTTGGATTGCTAGCTATTGGTGGAGGGGAACGTGTAGATCTGTCCTCGCAGAGGAGGGAGAGCTTGTACCTGAATAAAACTTGGTCTTAAAGGTACCACTGGACTGTTTAGGGCAGGGGGGCAGGGGGGGCTCTGCAGCTTACCTGGCTGCTTCTTGGTCTGACTGAGGGCTGCTGGGAGCAGGGGGTGGGGCTTGTTGCATGTGCCCGCCCCCTGGGCTATTTACTGCCGGAGCTCCGCTCCTTTGTGCTCCTGCAGGAAATGACCCCTGCATGTCAGGGGGGCTCTAGGCCAGGGGTGGCCAAACTGTGGCTCAGGAGCCACATGCAGCTCTTTCCCACATATTGTGCGGCTCCCGGCAGGCTACCCATCTATCTGCTTTCTTTGTTTCTCTCTCTCTCTCTCTCTTCCTTCCTTTCTCCTGCTCCCTCCCCATCTATTTGCTTTGTTTCTCTCTCTCTCCCCCCTTCCTCTGTCCCTTCCCCATCTATTTGCTTTCTTTCCACCGTTTTTTTTCTTTTTCTCTCTTCTTTCCTTTCTCCATCTGTTTGGATAAATAAATATCATCATCAGTATCTGTTTTTACCCCTTTTTGAATATTTGGCAGTCTCATTTAATGTTAATAAAGGCAAATTTGCATATTTTTCAATTAAAACTTGTGTGTGTAATATTTGTTCTTGTCTTGCGGCTCTCAAACATCCGACATTTATTCTATGTGGCTCTTATGGTAAGCAAGTTTGGCCACCCCTGGTCTAGGCAGATCCTGCATTGAAAACGGGGTGGGACTAGATGACCTGTAGGGCCCCTTCCAACTCTGCGTGATTCTGTGATTCTATGGGTGCGGTCAGACGCACCATTTGATCTGGTGTCGTGAAAGTTCAGAAACAGATTTTATCTGCGTGATCACACAGTCAACATCTGACTCCCGTCCCCAGCCGTCACTTTCCGGCTCAAAACCGCTTTAACCCAGAGTATTTTGATACCAGGTCCCCAAGTGGTGTTTTCCTGATTCTCCAGTTCCAGCCACATTTCGCCCCTGTGTGATCGCTCCTCCGGTGTCGAGCCACTTCCGGTTTAAACCCCCTCCCCGCTCGAAAGCTGCCCAAGGCTTCCGCTTTTCACCCGCCATTTTTTAAAAGCGCTGGTGGTGTGCACATAGGCGGAGCTCCGCCACGACGTTATTAAAAACTATGTTTAAAAGGTGCCCAGTTTTAGCGTTTAGACGAGTTCGGGATCTCACGGAGGCCATTTTCGGGGTAAATGTTTAAAGGGAAGTGTTCCTTTGAAGTTTAAAGGGAAGTGTTACAGCAGTCGGGTTGAAGGGGAAATCGCTGTTCTGCGCATGCGTGAACATTTTAGTTCAGTACAGATAGCTGCCTGTGTGAATGCCCAAACTGAGAGAGAAAAACAACACCGATGCACGCTCCCGCCTGTGGACGGCAGGGAGCAATGTGGCTGCACAGCGATCCCGAGCAAGGAGGTGAGTGTGATCGCGATTCTCCAGGTTAAAAAAAAAATGCATCAGAGCTGGAGACATTTAAACCGCTCCCAGCACGCCGTCTGACCGCACCCTATGAGTATTCCACATGAGGCCATGCCATGGCTCTATACAAGGACATTACAATGTTGCCTCTGATATTCTCAGTCCCTTTCATCTCCAGCATGTCTTCCTTTTCCCCCATTGGTGCATGCTGAGTCAACATGTTCATCAAGCTTTCCGCTACACCCCAAGTTCTCCTTCAAGTTTGGCCTCTGCCAGTTCCGAACCCATCAGCATCTTTTTAGAGCTCGGATTTCATTCCAGTGTGCACTGCCCTACCCTTACCAACGCTGATCTTCATTTTGCCGCACCCTTGCCCACGCACCCAATTTTGATAGTTTGCTGGTAGCTATTCACAATTGGCGACGGTTTTCACTATACTGAGTATGGTGAAAACCAGTTTGGTGAAAGCCAGTTTGGTGTAGTGGTGAAGTGCGCGGACTCTAATCTGGGAGAACCGGGTTTGATTCCCCACTCCTCTACGTGCACCTGGCTGGATGACCTTGGGCAAGCCATAGTTCTGACAAGAGCTGTTCTTGAAAAAAGAGCAGTTTCTGTCAAGAGCTCTCTCAGCCCCACCTACCTCCTAGGGTGTCTGTTGTGGGGAGGGGAAGGAAAAGGAGTTTGGAAGCTGCTCTGAGACACCTTTGGGTAGTGAAGGGCGGGGTATAAATCCAATCTCCTCTTCTTCTAATCTGGGAGAACCGGGTTTGATTCCTCACTCCTCCACTTGCACCTGGCTGGATGGCCTTGGGCAAGCCATAATTCTGGCACAGCTGTTCTTGAAAAAAGAGCAGTTTCTGTCAAGAGCTCTCTCAGCCCCACCTACCTCCCAGGGTGTCTGTTGTGGGGAGGGGAAGGGAAAGGAGTTTGTAAGCTGCTCTGAGACACCTTTGGGTAGTGAAGGGCGGGGTATACATCCAAACTCTTCTCTCCCTTCTTCTTCTTCTAATTTGGTATCGCCTGCAAACCTGGCTACTACACTGTTCACTAGACACCGCCTGGAAACCAGTGGGAGTTCGGTATTGTCTACTCAGACTGGCAGCAGCTTTCCAGGAACTCAGACAGAGACCTTTCACATCATCTACTGCCTGGTCTTTTTAACTGGAGATGCCGGGGGTCGAGTCCGGTACCTTCTGTGTGCCAAGAAGATGCTCTACCATGGAGCCACAGCCCTTCCCCACGTCAAACCAGCCGGTCCATGTGGGCACAGGGCCGGCTCCAGCTTATTTTGCACCTTAAGCGAAGATCCCTTCTGCCCTCCCCCCGTGCGCCCACCAATTTTCAAAAATAAATGCATTTTAGGAAGAATGAAAAACACAAATAATCAAGAAACTCCCAGCGTACGGGGCCGGGTGCAGTTTGGTGCCCCTAAGGGCCGTCCCGCTCTAGGCGATCGCCTAGTTCGCCTAGTGAGTGAGCCGGCCCTGGGCACAATGTAAAAACCAGCACTGAGTGGAGCTGCATTCTGGGAGGAAAGGAAATCTGTTGGAACCAGAGTCTTCTCAGGAGGGTGGTAACAGCCTAGGCATGTCGATAACGCAACGTTTCTGTTTCCTTTCCTAGGAAGGTAGCATTGACCCCGGCGGTGCCCTCCCCTTGAATCAAAACAGGATTTGCTGGCAGGCAAATAATTAATTATAAAAAGCTGGAAATCAGACTCCAAAGTAAACCAGAATAATTAATCCTTGATGTGCTAAATTCGGTAGCAAAATAGGATAAGGTGGTATTAATAAAGGAGTGCTTTAATGAAATGAAGCATCCTATCCAAGACACAGTAATTTGTTCATTTCAAAGGTTTTCGTGATGCCGCATTTCAAAGATTATGTATGCCAAAATGATCCAGGGTAGTTTAGTGGTTACAGTAGGAGGCTACAACAGGGCAGAACTGTGAAGGTAAAGGTTTCCCTTGCTCGAAAGCCAATCGAATCCGATTCTAGGGGGCAGTGCTCTTCTCTGTTTCCAAGCCGTAGAGCCAGCGCTGTCCGAAGACGTTTCTGTGGTCACGTGGATGGTATGACTAAACACTGAGGCACATGGAATGCAAACGATACCTATTTATCTACTTGCAATTTCTTGCTTTCAAACTGCTAGGTTGGCAGGAGTTGGGGTCAGAGACGGGAGCTCACTCCGCCATGCGGCACTTGGGTCTCGAACTGCCAAACTACCGACCTTCCGGTCTGCAGCTTCAGTGTCTTAACCTCTGAGCCACCGCGGTAGCACTGTATAAAGGGCTTCACAAAATTCCTCAGATAAATTACTGTGGACTGTGGTCTCTACTAACATGGTCTAGTTTGTTGTGGGTTGGATCCTATTCTGTAATTTTGCATCATTTGGTGTGTCATGTTAACACGCTTTGCTCCATTTCAGTGTTTTAGAGTCCTGGTTGGATCTACAACCCATATCCTATGTCACTGGTTATTGAACGTCCTGTTTTGCTGATTGTCCTAACTCACTCTGTGTCATTCACCCGGAGTCCAGGTGGGAAAGGCAGACTATAAAGAAGATAAATCTAAACAAACAAAATAAAACCAAAGAAGGTTGAGAGCACAAAGAAATGGGGAAAAATAACTATGATGCAATAGGTAAATGAACAAATTCAATCATGTGCACAAAATTTAATACCTATACAAATCCAAAACAGAAAAGAAGAGGAGGAGGAGGAGGAGGAGGAGGAGGAGATTGGATTTATACCCCCACCCTTCACGTGGAGTCTCAGAGCGGCTTACAGACTCCTTTCCCTTCCCCTCCCCACAACAGACACCCTGTGAGGTAGGTAGGGCTGAGACAGCTCTGACAGAACTATGGCTTGCCCAAGGTCACCCAGCAGCTGCAAATGGAGGAGTGGGGAATCAAACCCTGTTCTCCCAGATTAGAGTCCATGCACTTAACCATGACACCAAACCATTCTGCACATAGAATGAAAGAACACACACTGCCAAATACAATATAAGAGAATGCCAAACGCATTTCAGAATGAGCACAGAGCCTTCCTGAATCCCATGAAGGTGCTTCCAATTTAAGGTGACCCTTTTGAATGAATATCTTCCCAAAGGACCTACCGTTAACAGCCTTGCTCAGCTCTTCTGCACAGAGGGCTGTGGCTTCCTCAGTTAAGTCCGTCTGTCTTATGTTGGGTCTTCCTCTTTTTCTGCTGCCTTTAACTGTTCCTAGCATGATCTGTCTTTTCCAGCGACTCTTGTCTTAGGCCCACTACACGCTCACACCGGACTGCAAATGTTCAGAGCAGTAAGCCTTGAATCTTGACGCTGGATTCTGTGCCCACCTTAGGCGCCATTCTCTTTCCTCCAGTGTATTTATTCTGCAGCTACAGTAAAAAAGAAAAAAAAAGAAATGCACTTTTCTAAATTGGGGTGGAGCATCACTTGTCACGTGTAAGGGGTGGCGTGCAAAAGTTTTGTTTTTTAAAAAAAATTACGCAATCGCCCTATCGCAGCTGTCCACTGGTGGACCTCCTGATGGCACCTGGTATTTCTGGCCCCTGTGTGACACAGAGTGTTGGACTGGATGGGCCCTTGGCCTGATCCAACACTGGCTTCTCTTAAGTTCTTATGTTGAGAGCAGAAGTCCATCGGTGGCTATTAGCCACAAGGTGTAGATAGGAACTCTGTGTCTGGGGCAAGGGATGCTCTGTGTTCTTGGTGCTGGGGGGGGGGATCAACAGTGGGAGGGCTTCTAATGTCCTGGCCCCACTGGTGGACCTCCTGAGGGCCTCTGGTATTTCTGGCCCTTGTGTGACCCAGAGTGTTGGACTGGATGGGCCTTTGGCCTGATCCAACATTGGCATCTCTTATGTTCTTATGTTCTTAAGTCCAGGGTTGCTGCACGGAGGCAGGCAAGCCACCTCTGTCCGTCTCTAGCCTTGTAAAAACTTATGTGGTCGCCATAGGTTGGCTGCAACTGGAGAACACACACACACACACACACACACACACACACACACCCTCTTGGGACAAGATGCTGCTGCCTTTTGGGCCAAAGCTACACCTACTCTCCAGCACAGCACGCTTCCCCCCAGAAAGCAGGTCCCTCCACTGAAATAAAACGGGGAAATCCTTGAAGCCAAACCATAGTATAGTCTCCAAAGATTTGTATGGGATGCGATGCACAAATGGAGCTCTTGGATCACCTGATCTCCTTGGGGGCAGCCAGGTGCTCTCTGCAGAGTGTGAAAGAAATGGAAACATTGAGCTGGAGGGTACCCCAAGGGCCATCTAGTCCAGCCCCCTGCACAAGGCAGGAGATTCACAGCTACCTCCCCTCACTCCCCCAGTGACCCCTGCCCCATGTCCAGAGGAAGAAGAAGAAGAAGAGATTGGATGTATACCCCGCCCTTCCCTTGGAGTCTCAGAGCGGCTTACAATCTCCTTTCCCTTCCCCTCCCCACAACAGACACACTGTGAGGTGGGTGGGGCTGAGAGAACTCTGGCAGAAACTGCTCTTTTTCAAGGACGGCTGTGCCAGAGCTTGTGACTGACCCAAGGTCACATCAGCAGGTGCAAGTGGAGGAGTGGGGAATCAAACCCGGTTCTCCCAGATTAGAGTCCGCACACTTAACCACGACACCAAACTGGCTGTGGGTGGGGGTGGGGAAACAACTCAAGGATCCTTGGGCCAGTTTTGCCTGGAGAAAAATTCCTTCTGACCCCAAAGCGGTGATCAGCATTTCCCTGGGCATGTAAGGGCCACGAGAACTAAGCACTGAGGCAGCCCTTCCTGCACTCCCTCTCCTGATATGCCCAAATTCACTGATTCAGCATTGCTTTCAGATGGCCGTCTAGCCTCTGTTTGAAAACCTCCAAAGAAGGAGAGCCCACCACCTCCCGAGGACGCCTGTTCCACGGAGGAACCGCTCGAACTTTCAGGAAGTTCTTCCTAGCCAGTTTGGTATAGTGGTTAAGTGTGCGGACTCTAATCTGAGAGAACCGGGTTTGATTCCCCATTCCTCCACTTGCACCTGCTGGATGACCTTGGGCAAGCCGTAGCTCTGATAAGAGCTGTTCTTGAAACAAGAGCAGTTTCTGTCAAGAGCTCTCTCAGCCCCGCCTACCTCACTGGGTGTCTGTTGTGGGGAGGGAAAGGGAAAGGAGTTCGTAAGCCGCTCTGAGACACCTTCTGGTCGTGAAGGGCCATGGGCCAAACTCTTCTTCTTCTTCTAATCAGGAAGCCTCATTATCCAATGAAGCTGATGGGCAGGAGGTTCAGGAAGAATAAAGGAAATCCTACTTTACACAGAGAGTGATTAAAACGTGGAGTTCTCTGCCAGAGGATGTAGTGATAACCACAGGAATTAAACCACAGCTTTAAAAGGGAATTCGATAGATTTGTGGAGGATAAGTCTATCAATGGCTACTAACTAAAGTGACTGAGGGGAACCTTGACATTCAGAGGCACTAATCCTCTGAATCCCAGAGCCAGGAGGCAACATCAGGGGAAGGTCTCAGCCTCTCTGCCCAGTTGTTGGCCATACAGAGGAACTGGCTGGCCACCGTGTGAGACAGGATGCCGGACTAGATGAACCACTGGTCTGATCCAACGAGGCTCTTCTTCTGTTCTAATGTTTCGCTGAAAGCTCATTTGATTTCATTTCAGCCCACTGGTTCTGGTCCGACCTCCTGGGGCAAGAGAAAACAACTCCAAACCATCCTCTAGATGACAGCCCTTCAAGGACTTGAAGATGGTTCTCATATCACCTCTCAGTCGTCTCCTCTCCAGGCTAAACACACCCAGCTCCTTCAATCTCTCCTCACAGGACTTGGAGAAGTCCCACTTGGCAGGGGAGGGGAAACCGTAGCCCGCAACCCAAGACTTTGGATTTGCTCCAAAGCACACGTGAAGCTCTTGCTGGACCATGCCTTGTTTTCCCCCTCCAAATATACAAATTAAATTGAACCCAGGGGAAAAAAAATGTTTCTGTATGGATTTTCACTCAGAATGCCCCGGTTAACTCCAGATTTACGGGCTGTATCTTCAAATGGCTAAATCAAAGGATTCATTGTTCATTTTATAGGCGGGCAGACTCTGCATGAGAGAGAGAGAGAGAGAGAGAGAGAGAGAGAGAGAGAGAGAGAGACGATCAGCACCTCCCTGTATTCATCGCCACTCTGTGTTTAAATATTTAGGCATTGTTTGCTCGGAGGCTTGCTGTAGGATATTGAATCATCTCTTCCACATTAACTTTTATGTCGCAAATATTCCCGAAACACAAAAAAGGCGTCTTTCATCTGCCAAAATGAAAAAGGGAGGATATCAATAACTAAGCTGCTTTTCATAAGTCATATTAAATCAAGACATACGCTGATAGCATTAATGATTGTGCAGAATTCCCATTAGAGGAGAATTACGGCAGAGACGGCTCTTCGAACAGATGTAGGGACGGGTTTCTCCGGGGGGAGGGGAATCCTATTCTTTTGGATTTTGATCCTCTCTTACTTGTCTGACCTATCGAGATGGGTAGCTGCGCTAGTCTGACTGCAGCGGTGGAAAAGAGCAAGGGTTCAGTTGCATGAGAACATACGAGAAGCCATGTTGGATCAGGCCAATGGGCCATCCAGTCCAACACACAGTGGCCAAAACCCAGGAGCCCTCAGGAGGTGTACCACTGGGGCCAGAACACCAGAAGCCTTCCCACGGTTGCCCCCCAGGCTCCAAGAATACAGAGCATCACTGCCCCGGACATAAGAACCTAAGAGAAGCCATGTTGGATCAGGCCAATGGCCCATCCAGTCCAACACTCTGGGTCACACAGTGGCCAAAAATATCATGGGCCATCAGGAGGTCCACCAGTGGGGCCAGGACACCAGAAGCCCTCCCATTGTTGCCTCCTAAGCAGCAAGAAGACATCACTGCCCCAGAAATAAGAACGTAAGAGATGCCATGTTGGATCAGACCAATGGCCCAACCAGTCCAACACACAGTGGCCAAAACCCAGGAGCCCTCAGGAGGTCTACCACCGGGGCCAGAACACCAGAAGCCTTCCCACGGTTGCCCCCCAGGCTCCAAGAATACAGAGCATCACTGCCCCAGACATAAGAACCTAAGAGAAGCCATGTTGGATCAGGCCAATGGCCCATCCAGTCCAACACTCTGTGCCACACAGTGCCCAAAAATACCAGGGGCCATCAGGAGGTCCACCAGTGGGGCCAGAACTCCAGAAGTGCTCCCTCTCTTGCCCCCTAAGCAGCAAGAAGACATCACTGCCCCAGAAATAAGAACATAAGAGAAGCCAATGTTGGATAAGGCCAATGGCCCAACCAGTCCAACAGTCTGTGCCACACAGCAGCCAAAACCTAGGGGCCATCAGGAGGTCCACTAGCGAGGCCAGAACTCCAGGAGCCCTCCCACTGTTGCCCCCCAGACACCAAGAATATGGAGCATCACTGCCCCAGACAGAGTGTTCCCTCTAGTCTATACCTAGTGGCTAACAGCCACTGATGGACCTCTGCTCCATATTATCATCCAGTCCCCTCTTGAAGCCGTCCATGCTTGTAGCTGCCACCAGTTCCTGAGGCAGTGAATTCCACGTGTTCATGACTCTTTGGCCGAAGAAGCACCTTAAAGGCTAACAAAATTTGGGGCAGGGTATGAGCTTTCGTGAGTCACTGCTCACGTCTCCAGACCCACTGCTACTCCCCTGACCTAGAGCTGCCCACTGGCTCGGGTGGTGTGAATGGCGGGATCAGAGGCTGGCTATTATAGCTCCGATTTTAGCTGAGGGTGCTTTAGCTATTATCTCAATCTGCCTCGAGCAAGTGACCATCCTCTTGTGGTTGCCAAACTCCAGGTGGGGCCTGGAGATCTCCTGGAATTAGAACTGATCTTCAGACTACATACATTACTTATTGATCGTTTATTTATGTGAAACGTTTATTTCTCCTGGGGAAAACAGCTGCTTTGGGAGGTGGGTGGCTTGGCATTATAGCCCCTAGCGAGGTCCCTCCCCTTCGAGAGCCAGTGTGGTGTCGTGGTGAAGTGTGCGGACTCTAATCTGGGAGAGCCGGGTTTGATTCCCCACTCCTCCACTTGCACCTGCTGGTGTGACCTTGGGTCAGTCACAAGCTCTGGCACAGCTGTCCTTGGAAAAGAGCAGTTTCTGACGGAGCTCTCTCAGCCCCACCTACCTCCGGCCGCCTCCCCGTATTACGATTGATCTCCAGGCGACCGAGACCAGTCCCCCTGGAGAAAATGGCCGCTGAGGCAGGCGGACTCTGTGGTAGTTTGACTCTGAGCCCGTTTGGTGTCGTGGTTATGAGCGTGGACTCTAATCGGGGAGAACCGGGTTTGATTCCCCACTCCTCCACAGGCAGCTGCTGGGGTGACCTTGGGTCAGTCACAAGATATTTGAGAGCTGTTCTCTCAGGAGCAGTTCTCGAAAGAGCTCTCTCAGCCCCACCTACCTCATGGGGTGCCTGCTGTAGGGAAGGGAATGTGATTGTAAGTCACTCTGAGACTCCTTCGGGAAGTGAAGGGTGGGGTATAAATCCAATCTCCTCCTCCTCCTCCTCCTCCTCCTCCTCTTCTTCTTCTTCTTCTTCTCCTTCTTCTTCCTAAAGCCCACCCCTCCAGGCTCCACCCTCAAATCTCCAGGTATTTCTGAGCCCCGAGTTGGCAACCCAACCTGCCTTGCAGGGTCGCCATGAAGAGAAATCTGTGAGTTCTTATTGAAGGTGAATGGGGGGGGATATTTTGAAAGAATCTGTAAAAAAAATGCAGATAAAAGTTTTGACAATGAAGTGGAGTTTGGGGGCGGGGGAGAGATGTGGGGTTTGCGATTTCATCTTTCGTTTTAATGGAAAATGTTTTTAATTATCACTGCAAACCACCTTAAACCATGAGGGAAATCTGGATATCCACATGTTAATAAATAAAATAAATGAATAAATTGGGCAACTGTTTTTATGTCCCTCACTCTCTCCCCCCCCCCCCCAGGGGCTGTTTGCGCCCTGAGGCCAGCTATGACAGCCCTTTCTTTCCCCAGTTGGAGGTCTGGGTGTTGGGTTGCCAGCCTCCAGGAGGGACCTGGAGACCTCCTGGAATTACAAGTGATTGCCAGGTGACAGAGATTGGTTCCCCTGGAGAAAATGGCTGCTTTGGAAGGTGGACTATAACTCTACTGAGGTACCTCCCCTTCCTAAACCCCGCCCTCCCCAGACTCCCCAATCTCTAGGAATTCCCAACTCAGAACTGGCAACCGTCCCTTCCCCAAACAGTGTCTTGCTGAGTCCTGTCTCTTCTCCTGTGACAGCCCTGCAAACAGGTGCGCCTCATTTCTTGACTCCTGCAGCCACCTTCTCTTTCTCCAGTTTGGTGTCGTGGTTAAGTGTGCGGACTCTAATCTGGGAGAACCGGGTTTGATTCCCCACGCCTCCACTTGCACCTGCTGATGTGACCTTGGGTCAGTCACAAGCTCTGGCACAGCTGTCCTTGAAAAAGAGCCGTTTGTGTCAGAGCTCTCTCAGCCCCACCCACCTCACAGGGTGTCTGTTCTGGGGAGGGGAAGGGAAAGGAGTTTGTAAGCCGCTCTGAGACTCCAAGTGAAGGGCGGGGTATAAATCCAATCTCTTCTTCTTCTTCTTCTCCTCCTCCTCCTCTCTGCTCTTCGGTTGCTACGGCTCAACTCTCTCGCTCCTTCTGTCTGTCACAAAAAGCCTCCTGTTTGTTACGTAGAGGCTGCCTGCATGGAGAACTCCTGAAAAGCAATGCGAAGAAGAAGGAGGAGGAGGAGGAGGAGGAGGAGGAGAAGGAGAAGGAGGAGAAGAGAGTGGATTCATACCCCGCCCTTCACTTGGAGTCTCAGAGTGGCTTACAAATCTCCTTTCCCTTCCCCTCCCCACAACAGACACCCTGTGAGGTAGGTGGGGCTGAGAGAGCTCCGACGGAAACTGCCCTCCAGAGAGAACAAATTTGACAGAACTATGGCTTGCCCAAGGTCATCCAGCAGCTGCAAGTGGAGGAGTGGGGAATCAAACCCTGTTCTCCCAGATTAGAGTCTGCACACTTAACCACTACACCAAACTGGCTCTCTTTAATCTGGGTTCTGATGGGATTTGTAAATTCTCTCCCTGAAGTCATGAAAGAATTAACATGTTTGTTTATGCATGCTCATGCCCTAGCTAGTTATGTTTAGGGACCCCATGGCAGAACCTGCACGTATTTCCCACCAGAGTAAGGTGATAAAATACTACTGGGATTCTCCAATTGGGTAATCAATAGATTGAGGATGGGCTAGTGTGTAAGCGTTGGATTTCAGTTTTATTGCTTTTTGTCCTTCTCTAGTTTGTTCTTACATGAGTTTTAGAAGTCTTATAGAGTTAAGACGTAGATTAGAGCAGTTAGAGAGGATGTTTATCCTGTGTTTGTTTCTCTAATCTCCCAGTTACCCTTTCCTCATTAGTAGGTAAGGTTTTTCTTTTAAAGCTAATATACAGGTGTTGTGCTGTGTTTATTCACTCTGCACAATTAGAATGCCCAACAGATTCCCACCAAGAAAGGTGGTAATTACTAAGGTGATTCCTAAACAAGCCAAGGGGGTCTTGCTACTTTCCTACTCTGGACAAAAGCAGCATTGGCTCAGAAAAAGCAAGTTCACAGACAGTAAACCTCTGAATGCCAGTGCCAAGAGGCAACATCAGGGGAAGGCCTCAGCTTCTGTGCCCTGTTGCTGGCCCTCCAGAGGAACTGGTTGGCCGTTGTGTGAGACAGGAGGCTGGACTAGATGGACCCACACAGGTCTGATCCAGCAAGGCTCTTCTGATGTTCTAATGAAGGCCTTGGCCTCTGTGCCCTGTTGTTGGCCCTCCAGAGGAACTGGTTGGCCACTGTGTGAGGTGGGATGCTGGACTAGATGGACCACTGGTCTGATCCAGCAGGGCACTTCTGATGTTCTAATGAAGGTCTCGGCCTCTATGCCCTGTTGTTGGCCCTCCAGAGGAACTGGTTGGCCACTATGTGAGGTGGGATGCTGGACTAGATGGACCTTCACTGGTCTGATCCAGCAGGGCTCTTCTGATGTTCTAATGAAGGCCTCGGCCTCTGTGCCCTGTTGTTGGCCCTCCAGAGGAACTGGTTGGCCACTATGTGAGGTGGGATGCTGGACTAGATGGACCTTCACTGGTCTGATCCAGCAGGGCTCTTCTGATGTTCTAATGAAGGCTTCAGCCTCTCTGCCCTCTTGTTGGACCTCCAGAGGAACTGGCTGGCCACTGTGTGAGGTGGGATGCCGGACTAGAGGGACCGCTGGTCTGATTAGGATTTCCATGTCCCTCCTGGCAACTGGCAGGGGATGTGGGGGAACTTACCTGGAGAAAGGGGAAGTCCCGGGCCTCATTGCTTTCATCACACCGGAAGTGATGTCATCACACTGTGATATCACTGTGACACTGGTGTTTGGACAAAAACTCGATGGTAAAACCAGCTTCTGCCATAGAGTTTTTGGGCAGAGCGTCGTCTGGACATCACTGGCGTGATGATGTCACTTCTTGTGAGACACCGGCCACGAGGCCTGGGCCTTTCTCTTTCTCCAGGTATGTACCTCTGCCGGCCAGTTCATTGGCAGCTGTAGGGCACCTGCATTCCCAACTGCCCAGAGTCATTGAGGATAAGTCTATCACCAGTGGCAATAGCAGCAGCTCTCCCGGGTGCACCGACTGGCCAGTGCGGTCAGTCAAAAGGCATGCGCGTGGTGCGGGCCACTGAGCATGGGTGGTGGTAGGCTTGCTAGTGGGACAAGGATGCACAGGCAGGTGAGGGGGTCATGCAGGTGTGGGGGGTGGGAAAGAGGGCATGGAGTGTAGGGTTGCCAGTCCACAGTTGGTGGCGGGGGGTCCCCTGGGTTGGAGCCCCGCCCCCTCCTTCGGGGCTGTCAGGAGCCAGGGGAAATTACCACACACACCCCCAACAGGCAAGAGACTGAAAATGAATGTGACGTGCCTATGTCACCCAGAAGTGACATCAGGGGGGCGACGCTCTGGCTTTTGTGCAAAACTCTATGGTAAGAAGCTAATTGTACCATAGAGGTTCTGCCCACAAACGAGAACGACACCCTCATCACGTTTGTTTCCTGCTTCTTCTTCCTTCCCCGTTCCCGGTAAGTGCACCCCACCCACCCCCGTCCCTGACCCGCTCATCCGACAGACCTGGCAACCCTAATGAGGTGGTGGGTGGAACTGGGGCCTCTAGGCACTGTCTACCCATGGTCCCCCAAGACCTGGAACCAGCACTGGATGATGATGAGGATTAAAGGTCTCCCTTGATCGAAAGCCAGTCGAATCCGACTCTAGGGTTGCGGTGCTCATCACCATTTCAAAGCTGAAGAGCCAGCGCTGTCCGAAGATGTTTCCGTGGTCATGTGGCCGGCATGACAAAACACCAAGGCGCACGGAACGCTGTTAACTTTCCACTGACGTGGTGCCTATTTATCTACTTGCAATTTCTTGCTTTCGAACTGCTAGGTTGGCAGGAGCTGGAACCAGAGACGGGAGCTCACTCCGTCATGCGGCACACTCGGGTCTCGAACGGCTGAACTACTGACCTTCCACAGCCTGCAATTCAGCGTCTTAACCACTTGAGCCACCGCAGCTCCGATGATGAGGATTAGAAATGAGCAAATCTCCCTTGATACATCAACTTCGTTGGCAAGAAGACCTACAGATGAACATGACGGATCTCCTTTGGAATAAGATCTGGGACTCATTGGTTAACCACTCAAGAAATATTACAATCCGCTTACAATCCTTTAAGCTAATCACGCGTTGGTATTATACTCCGGAAAAGTTGCATAAGATAAACTCAACAATCAGCCCTCGATGTTGGAAGAATTGTGGAAGCATAGGGACGTACTTTCATTGCTGGTGGGAGTGTCCCATTATACAATCGTTCTGGAGTGCTGTTATTGGACATCTAAATGAAATCACCAATCAGATCTTACCGATTTGTCCTAAATTGTCTCTTCTTGATTGGGCGGATCCGGCTACAACTACGTTGGCCCCAAAAGAACTCACTTCCAGGCTGCTGGCAGCGGCAAGGCTAACAGTTGCCTATGTTGGAAATCTAGCTCTCTCACCCCCCCCCTCCGTTGCAACTATGGTTTGAAAAAATCTGGGACCAATTTATTTTAGAAAAACTGACTCAAATGACTCAGAATACTAATGTTGATACGTCAAGGGCTTATACATGATTTGTTGCAATTTGGTCAAGGGTTCTCAATTTTATGACAGAAAAGGACATTCTTCCTTCCAGAGAGCCATACATTCCCTGGATACGATTTTAAATATATTCATTCACTACACATGTACTGGCAGGGTGTATCTAACTTTTTTCATGATCAATCACCACATCTTTATCTTTTGTGTTCTAATGCACCGTTCACACTTAAAGAGGTTAGGCGGTTATAGTGCGGTTAAGCTGATAGTATTGGTAAAGGGTTATGTTTATCTTTAAGGAGTTATGTTTGTGTTACATTTGTTTTGTAATGTGCCTGTTTTCATTGCTGTCCCATTGTGGTTTTTCTTTATTTAATAACAACAACAACAACAACAACAACAACAACGATGATGATGATAATACTAACATGTAGTTTAACACAGATATGATCTCCTACTCTTGGGTTTTTAGTTAGTGTGGGTATCTTTTCTTTATCCCTAGTTGTAGTCCCCCTTCATTTTCTGTTGTAGTTATGTAGTCTATTGAAAAACCAATAAAATTACCCTCTTGGGGGTTTCAAAATAATAATGATGATGATGATGATGATGATGATGATAATGATAATGATAATAAAGAAATGAGTATGGTAGGGGAGAACGAACGCATGCTTAAGATCTGGGCTACTCAACAGGGTGCCCAGGCCAGGGTTGAAAAATACCTGGAGGATTTGGGGGTGGAGCCGGGAGAGGGCGGGGTTTGTGGAGGGGAGGGGCCTCAGCTTGGTGCAGTGCCACAGAGCTTTACTGGCCAGAAGAGGCTTACTGACCATTTGAGAACATGTTCCACTATTGATCAGATGCCTGGCTTTATATGAGTATTAGGACTGAATTTTTCCTGTATTACTAGTCTGAAGGCTTCTATGCTTTATGAGTGCTGTGTGAAGGATTTTTCCTACAGATACATGATTGAAGTCTTCTGTACACGATCAGAACTTTATGCAGTCGTTTGAACTCTTTGAAGAAGAACCCTCGAAACGAAGATCAAACTCCGGCGTCTTCGTCCAACTACTTGTGAAACTTCTTGTGAACTTATGTATACTATGTATGGACTTGCACATTTTATGATATAATCTTGCTTTACTGATATATGTGGTCCCTTGTGATAGTTATTCGTTTTGATTTTGTTACAATATAATTTCCCTCTGCATGACCTTTGTGCACTCCGTGGTCTGCGTTATTGATACAGTGCTTGTTTGTTCATTGTACTCAGTATACTGTGTTTTCATTATTGATTTGGGAAGGCCAGAGAGTCCACCCTTCAAAGCAGCCCTTTTCTCCAGGGGAGCTGATCTCTGTCGGCTGGAGATCAGTGGTAAAAGTGGAGAAAGAGAAAGGAGATTGTAAGCCGCTCTGAAACTCCAAGTGAAGGGCAGGATATAAATCCAGCTCTTCTTCTTCTTCTTCTTCTTCTTCTTCTTCTTCTTCTTCTTCTTCTTCTTCTTCTTCTTCTTCTTCTTCTTCTATCAGCATCATCATCATCATCATCATCATCATCATCATCATCATCATCAGGGTTTTTTGTAGAAAAAGCCCAGCAGGAACTCATTAGCATAATAGGCCACACCCCTGACAGCAGGAACTCATTAGCATATTGGGCCACACCCCTGACAGCACATCTCATTAGCCCATTAGGCCGCACCCCCCAAGTTACCAGAAGTGTGGTCATCCAGCCACACCCACCTTTTGCTTGTTATTCTGTCTACCTTGTTTGTTGTCAAAACCCAGGGCTTTTTTTTGTTGCAGGAACTCCTTTGCCTGTTAGGCCACACACCCCTAATGTAGCCAATCCTAATGAGTTCCTGCTGTTGGGTGTGGCCTATTATGCTAATGAGTTCCTGCTGGGTGTGGCCAACTCGGGAGCCAGCCGGAACTCCGTTCCTGTGCGTTCCTGCCCAAAAATAGCCCTGATTATTATTCCTCCTCCTCCTCCTTCCTATCACATGCTTGCCGCTCAGGGCATCCTGGGTCTCAAAAGGTTAAAGATAACCGCTTCAGAAAAATGCTGAATAGTGAAAAGAGTGGAATAAAGAGAGTCTTCTGTAAAAGAGAACGGACACTTTGGATACTAGGAAACTGTCAGCAGTCATGGATGAGACAATTGGTCTCACTCTGTAGAAGCCATTTCCCTACGCATCATGTAGCATTATAGCAGCAGTCCCCCCCACCTTTTTGAGCCTGTGAGCACTTTTGGAATTCTGACACTGGACGGTGAATATAACCAAAAAGACTGCTGCCACGAGAGGCAGAGCCAACCGCAAAATAGCTGCCATAAGAGGTAGAGCCAGCTACGAAATGGCTGCCACAAGATGGGAAGCCGGCCCAAAATGGCTGCCATGAGAGCCGGAACCAGGTACAAAATGGCTGCTACGAGAGGCGGAGCCAGCTACAAGATGGCTGCCATGAGAGGCGGAGCCAGCCACAAAATGGCTGCCATAAGAGGTGGAGCCAGCTACAAAATGGCTGCCATAAGAGGCGGAGCCAGCTACAAAATGGCTGCCATGAGGAGCAGAGCCAGCCACAAAAACGGCTGTCATAAGAGGCAGAGCCAACCTCAAAATCCATCAGCATAGTAACCAATAGATCTAACAGAAGCACTGTTCTCTTAAAATGAACATACTGTTTAAGAGTATTTTCGTGCACACAGACAGCTTATTTCCAGTCAGACAGTGAAGAGCCTTGTGCTGCGGTGGCAGCAGCTGCTGAAGCAGCTTTTTAAAAACCTTCACATCCAAGCAGATCGCCGATGACTAATCAGAAGCTCTGCTGAGCAAAAGTTAATCCGTTCCCTCAAAATGCTTGGTGGGCTCCAGGAAAGCTGTTCGTGGGCATCCCGGTGCCCAGGGGCACGACGTTGGACAACCTTGCCTTATAGTTTTCAGATGTAAATAGGTGATTATTTGTTGGCTCAAAAGTGACTTCCGTCTCGCACATTTCCCTCCGCTTCCTTGGGGCACCTGCCTCCCCGCACTCCTCAAAGGACCGCGTCTCCATTCCAGGAATTATCTCCTCTAAAACATGGATTCCGTTTAAGGCATCTGTATTCCCATCTTGATTTTTGCAAAGGAGCATCACTGTGTCGCTTTCAAAACTGTTGTGTGTGTGTGTGAAAAGGAAACAACTGTGAGCGCAAAACCCATCCGGCAGACATGGTGTGCCAGTCAGAACACAGCCCCAGTTGCAAGATTACTAGACGTAGTTCAAAGAGTTACTTCCAGAGGAAAAATGGTGTCATTTTACGACAGCGGCAGACCGGGGTAGTTTCGTAGAAAAAGAGGTGCAGGAGCTCGTTAGTATAACTCATTAGCATAACTCATTTGCATATGCCACACCCCCTGACATCACCGGAAGTGTGTCAGAAGGCAACACCCACTGCTCAGGCTCCACTGGACTGTTTTGGATTGCTAGCTAATGGGGGGGGGCGTGCAGATCTATCCTTGCAGAGGAGGGAGAGCTTGTACCTGAATAAAACCTGGTCTTAAAGGTACCACTGGACTGTTTTGGATGGGGGGGGGCTCTGCAGCTTACCTGGCTGCTTCTTGCTCTGACTGAGGGCTTCTGGGAGCAGGGGGTGGGGCTTGTTGCATATGCCCGCCCCCTGGGCTCTTTACTGCCGGAGCTCCGCTCCTGTGCGCTCCTGCAGGAAATGACCCCTGGCGGCAGATAATCCTTAACGGCACGTGCACGCAAAGGGGAAAAAAGGTAACGTGATTTAGGTTCCAGCACAGGCGCCCCCCCCCCCCCCGATCTGCAGGCCACAAAGACACGGGACCACACTTGAAAGCCCGCTACTGAACGGATGGGAGGAAGTATTGATATACGGCTGTAATTATTGATTGAATCACGTTGAGGAGGCTTGGAGACAAATGCGTTCCACGACGCAAAGGCTTCTCCATCGGGGGGAAACACTCAAAGATTCCTCAAACCGTCAGAGGATTGTTTGCCAAGCGATAAATGTCACATGCGGGGGGAGGGGGGAGGGGGGAAACTGAATTAATACCTTGGAACGTTTTGTGGCCGGAATTTTAATGAAGAGGAAGGCAGCCCATTAGGTATTCAAGAGCAGCACCGAAACCCGGCTCATAGGATGAAAAGGCACATTTCTTGCAGAGGGACTTGCTGCTTTCCTTTCGGCTTGGATTCCGGTCGAGAGGCCGGCCCTGTTCTGAAGGCCTCAAGGGAAGCGACTGCCGCTCTCTTGTCAAAGAATCCCGGAAGGCGAAGCATCACTGTAGAAACGCTACGACTAAACAGGAGGTGGTTCGCACACACACAGACACACACAAACACACGTAGGGATACATTGTCCATGTGTCTGCTTGCCAGCCTCCAGGGGGAGCCTGGATATCTCCAGTTTGGTGTTGGGGACTCTTATCAAAAGTGCACGGACTCTAATCTGGGAGAACCAGGTTTGATTCCCCACACCTCCACTTGCAGCTGCTGGATGACCTTGGGCAAGCCATAGTTCTAATAAGAGCTGTCCTTGAAAAAGAGCACTTTCTGTCAGATCTCTGAGCCCCACCTACCTCACAGGGTGTATGTTGTGGGGAGGGGAAGGGAAAGGAGTTTGTACGTTGCTCTGAGACTCCTTTGGGTAGTGAAGGGCGGGGTATAAATCCATCCTCCTCCTCCTCCTCCTCCTCCTCCTCCTCTTGGAATTACTGTTGATCTCTAGACTACAGGTTCAGTGATTGCCACCAGCATTCAGACGCTGTGGTCCACCGCAGTGTTCCCTCTAAGCTGAGTTAGTGTGAGCTAGCTCACAGTTTTTTAGCCTCCGGCTCACACATTTTTGTCTTAGCTCAGGAAGGACGGCTCCAGAGCAAACTGATTGATGCAGCAGCCAAATCACTGGCTCACCACTTTAATGCCAGGAGTTCACAAAGTAGAATTTTTGCTCACGAGACTCCGTGGCTTAGAGGGAGCCTTCCACTGTCTGGGCTGGAACTGGCAAGAGGGGAAAGCAGACCTCAGCACAGAGGGGAAAGCAGGCAGCCGGAGGGGTTCTGTCTCCAAAGGCCTGGGCTCAAAAGAGGAAGGAAGGCAGGGCTTTTTCCCTGGGGGCACACGCCGGAACAGAGTTCCAGAACCTCTCAGTGGAAACAAAATCCTCAAAAAATGTTTAAAAGCTCACGAGGGGCACTGGGGGAGCATGATATCACAAAAATATTAAAATAAAATTTAAAAAATAGGATTTAGACGAGGGGATGCCCAGTGGCAGCTGCAGGCAAGCGGGGAAGTGGCCAGGCAACTTCGGGGACTCGTCACCCTCGAAAGACTGCTTTCAAAAGGAGACACAGAACTGTGAAGGTGTGGAAGACTTCTGGATTCTCAGAACTGGCCAGCAAACTCAACGTCCACTACGGCCACCATCCGCGCCCTCCGGCGTATCTTCACAACCCACGGCCTGCCAGACACCATCGTCTCGGACAACGGGACGGCCTTCACCTCGGAGGAGTTCCAGCAGTTCCTCAGCGGCAACCTGATCAAGCACATCAGGTCAGCGCCCTTCCACCCCGCGACCAACGGCCAAGCGAAACGAATGGTCCAGACGGCGAAAGAAGCACTTAGGCGCCTGACAGAGGGAGACTGGGAGTGGCGAATCGCCCAGTTCCTCTTAGCGCAGCGACTGACGCCTAACCCAGTAAGCGGGCACTGCCCAGCGGAGCTCCTCATGGGCCGGAGACCAAGAACACTATTGGACCGCCTGCACCCTGATTGGGCTCCGGAGCCACGAAATGCGCCAGAACAGTGGGAAGCGCCTCGCGGGTTTTTCCCGGAGGACCCTGTCTTTGCCAGGAACTTTGGCAGGGGCCCAGAATGGCTAGCGGGTCGCATCATTCGTCCCATGGGCACCGTTATGTACGAGGTGTCAACAGAGTGTGGGCAGGTACTGCGGAGGCACATTGATCAACTCCGGCGGCACATGCTCCCTGAACACCCAAGCGCGGAGGGTCCGGAACGACGGTCCGACTTCGAGAGGGACGCACAAGAACCCACAGCGCAGGACTCTTCCCTGGATGAGCCTCCAAACTTTACCCCAGCCCCTCCGGCGGCTGCAGAAGAGGCCACGGCTACCGGCGCTGCAGTGCCAGAGGGACTTACACCGTCAGCACACCCCAGCGCAGTGGACGGGGCCCCAGAGGTCCCAGTACTGGCTCCCCGACGGTCCACTAGAGAGCGGCGGTCCCCATCTTATTTAAAGGACTACGTGACCTAGGGTGGTTCCGAACTATGGGGGGAGGGATGTTGTGTCTGCTGACCGCCACCAGGGGCCAGCGAACTCCCAGAGCTTGACTCTGGGAGAACAATGGGGACTAGGCTCCTAGTCCCTCCACTGGGGAGCCAATGGGCACCGTGGCGGGAGATTCAAACCCACCAATGGGAGCCAGGGGTGTGTCCCCCAGGATGTATATAGTTGGCCAGCCGGCCGTTGGAGTTTGTCCTTGTTGTGTACCAATAAAGCGTGCTATGCACTATGCCAGTCTTCGTCCTTCGTCCATGCGGCTAACCCACTACACAATACAACTTTAATGCCAGTAGCTCACAAAGTAGAATTTTTGCTTACAAGACTCCACAGCTTAGAGGGAACATTGCTTGCGACCACGCCCGGAACGCCCAGACAGTGTCCAGGCTTATCACCGGGGGTGGGGCCAGACTGGGAGTAGAAGGGGCGGGAAACACAGGCGGGGAAGGGGGAATAAAAGGAGAGAGGTGCAGAGGGGCCGGGGAGGAGAAACGTGCGAGGGAACCAAGCTGGGAGAAACAGAGAGAGAGAGAGAGAGAGAGAGAAGGAGGGGTGTCCTGGGCACGCCGGAGGAGGGACTTAAGGGGTGACGTG
Organism: Gekko japonicus; assembly: GCF_001447785.1. Lineage (NCBI taxonomy): Eukaryota > Metazoa > Chordata > Lepidosauria > Squamata > Gekkonidae > Gekko > Gekko japonicus. The sequence goes on along the minus strand of NW_015170341.1, from coordinate 45,298 downwards.
AACCCCGCCCCCTGCCTATCTGAGGCCCCACGGCAAACCCCTCCTTAACAAACTCCCTCCAACTCCCAGGACCGTCGGCCCTGGTGGGAAGCCAGACGCCACCGGCCACGGGCGGGTCAGCTCCCAGGCCACAGACGGAGCCTGAAAGCCCCCTCTTTGGAAATCCCAGGGTTAGGCTCCAATTGGCTAAGGCATAGGATTCTGATCCGATCACAGGGCCCAAGGAACTTCCCCATGCAAGGCTGCCTGCATAATGTCGCTTGGGAAAGGGGGGGGCGGTTGTGAGAGGGGGGAGTCTTGCTTCACAGGCCTCCTGTGTACACTGTCAGTCTCCGTCAGCGCGTTCTCAGCAGTTTCAGCAGGAACTAAAGGAAATGTGCGTCCAAGAGTCAGCCTGGGACATCCTTCACCTGTCTCTGGCAGTTGCCGATGTATTTTAGAAGTAGCCGAAATGGACATTTTATCGGAAAGGCTAAAAGGTGATGATGACCGGAAGCTGGAAATGGTATAGAAACGAGAGCCAGTTTGGTGTAGTGGTTAAGTGGGCGGACTCGAATCAGGGAGAACCGGGTTTGATTCCCCACTCCTCCACTCGCAGCTGCTGGATGACCTTGGGAAAGCCCTAGTTCTGACAAGAGCTGTCCTTGAAAGGGCAGTTTCTCTCAGAGCTCTCTCAGCCCCACCTACCTCACAGGGTTTGATTCCCCACTCCTCCACTCGCAGTTGCTGGATGACCTTGGGCAAGCCGTAGTTCTGATAAGAGCTGTCCTTGAAAAAGAGCAGTTTCTCTCAGAGCTCTCTCAGCCCCGCCTACCTCACAGGGTGTCTGTTGCGGGGAGGGGAAGGGAAAGACGTTTGTAAGCCCCTCTGAGACTCAGAGTGAAGGGGGGGGTATAAATCCAATCTTCTCCTCCTCTTCTTCCTCTTCTTCTTCCTCTTCTTCTTCTTTTTCATATATGGACCCAAGCAAGAGACTACAGAGGTAAACTCTGAAAGCAAAAATTATAATGACAATCAGAAAACATGTGTTCAACAAAGGAAAGAGGTATGTCCACTTGTAGAATTTGAATTAAGTGGCTTAAATTGTTAGAGAGAATCTCTGTGCTCTACTGCTTCCCAAATGTCATATAACCCTTACCTTTTCTTATGGAAATTTTTTAAAATCTTAAATTAAAAACGAAAACGAAAAAAAGTACTCCGCGCCAATGTTCCCTCTAAGCTGTGGAGTCTTGTGAGCAAAAATTCCACTTTGTGAGCTGCTGGCACTGAAGTTGTGAGCGAGCGATTTGGCTGCTGCATAAACTAGTCTGCTCTGGAGCCCCATCCTTCCTGAGCTGAGACAAAAATGTGTGAGCCGGAGGCTAAAAAACTGTGAGCTGGCTCACACTAACTCAGCTTAGAGGGAACACTGCTCTGCGCCCCCCCCCCCCCGGAATTCTACCTTCAAGAAGTGGACAAAAAGGTGCAGTTTGTGGATCTGCACCTGGATTGTTCCAGCACCCCTCCAGGGTACTGCCCACTTTGGGAACCAGTGAAGGACCTGGCTGGGCGTGATGTGAAAGGCCTCTGTCCGAGTCTCTGGAGAGGTGCTGCCAGTCTGTGTAGGCAACACTGACCATGATGGACTCATGTTCTGATTCAATAGAAGGCAGCTTCCATGTGTTTTTGGCAAATCTCCATTCCTGGGGAGGGGCGGTGGCTTATAAGAACATAAGAGATGCCAATGTTGGATCAGGCCAAAGGCCCATCCAGTCCAACACTCTGTATCACACAGTGGCCAGAAATACCAGGTGCCATCAGGAGGTCCACCAGTGGGGCCAGGACATTAGAAGCCCTCACACTGGTGAACCCCCCAAGCACCAAGAAGACAGAGCATCACTTGCCCCAGAGCCCCTATCTATTCCTTGTGGCTAATAGCCACGGATGGACCTCTGCTCCATATCCTTATCTAATTCCCTTTTGAAGCCGTCCATGCTTGTAGCCGCCACCACTTCCTGTGGCAGTGAATTCCAAGTGATAATCTCTCTTTGCGTGAAGAAGTACTTCCTTTTATCCATTTTAACCCGACCGCTCAGCAATTTCATGGAGTGCCCATGAGTTCTTGTATTGTGAGAAAGGGAGAAAAGTACCTCTTTCTCTACCAAACTGTGGAAGAGCATCTGGTTGGTATGCCGAAGGGCCCAGGTTCAATCCCCAGCAATGTTCCCTCTAAGCTGTGGAGTCTTGTGAGCAAAAATTCTACTTTGTGAGCTGCTGGCATTAAAACTGTGAGCAAGCGATTTGGCTGCCGTATAAATTAGTTTGCTCTGGAGCTGTTCTTCCTGAGCTAAGACAAAAATGTGTGAGCCGGAGGCTAGAAAACTGTGAGCTAGCTCACACTAACTCAGCTTAGAGGGAACACTGATTCCCCGGCATCTCCAGTTAAAAGGACCAGGCGGTAGGTGATGGGGAAGACCTTTCTTTACCTGGGGCCTTGGAGAGCGGCTGCCAGTCTGACTAGCCAATACTGACCTTGATGGGCCGAAGGTCTGATTCAGTAGAAGGCAGCTTCCTGCGTGTGTATTTACAGGTTGCTGTAAATTTGTCATTGATCCTTGAATTGGCACGTCAACACGAGATGTTGTTGACGCCTTAGAGATGAGTAGATTTATTGCAGTCTCTGCCAGAACACATAAGAGAACATAAGAGAAGCCAATGTTGGATCAGGCCAATGGCACATCCAGTGCAACACTCTGTCTCACAGTGGCCAAAAATACCAGGGGCCATCAGGAGGGGAAGCAGTGGGGCCACTACGTCAGTGGAGATAGGAAGGAACACTGACACAGTATGAGGGTACATTCTGCTCTGAGGAAGGGAGGGCCATCTGAGAATGAGTGATTTCCACCAGTCAGTCAAGGAGGTAGGTCTTAGTTTCAGACTTCTATCGCCAGTGGTGGTGGTTACCCTACTCAGTTCAGGTGCTCACCAAGCCATATAATAACTTCTAGAACTCAGAAAGAAAACCAAAAAGGTGAACATGTCAGGTAAGTACTGTCCAGCTCTGAATCAAGGAGACAGTAAATGAGAAGACAAGAAGACCATTAGCAATAAGAACATAAGAGAAGCCAATGTTGGATCAGGCCAATGGCCCCTCAACACTCTTGTCATACAGTGGCCAAAAATACCAGGTGCCATCAGGAGGTTCATTAGTGGGGCCAGGACACTAGAACCCCCCCCCCCCCCCCCCCCCCCCCAAGCACAAAGAATTTACAGAGCATCACTTGGCCCAGACTGAGAGCTCCTACCTATACCTTGTGGCTAATAGCCACGGATGGACCTCTCCTCATTCACACATTCACTTATCAGAAGATTACATATCAAAATTATGGATTTCAGTTACACAATGGAAAAGCATAGAAGTCCAGTCCAAATGGAAAACCATCTAAGTTCACTACAAACAAATTTCTGTGTAGAATCCAAAGAGGTTTCTGTCATAAGAACGTAAGAGAAGCCAATGTTGGATCAGTAAAAACATCCATTCATTTTTGCTCCGCCACAAGACGCCTTTCTGCCTTGCTGCCCCAAACTAGCCCGGTTTCCTCTCTGGAATCGGAACCTGTGACTAAGCTTGAAAATTAGCTAGACGGGCCTGAGGAACCAGATTCCCCACTTGCCGGTGTGTTTTGAATGTTGAACGTTTTTGGCACTGGGGGAGTGATGCAAATACTTTGTAAAATGCATCTTTTCAAAGATGATCGGGCGGCGCTTTCCTCGGATCCCCAGGGGGAAAACTGGTGGAGTCTTGCTCCTGTTCAAACTCTCTTTCCCCCCCCCCAGGGATCTCTCTCCCGATCAGCTGGTTTTCATTCCTCGCCGTTTCCCTCCACCGCAAATACGACAAGTCTCCTACGCAGATGGCAGCAAACCCTGCTATTCTCTGCAGATTAACACTTCACTTCTGCAGGGTTTCCAAGTTCCACGGCTTTAACCACCTCCTTCTCAGGGTCTCCAGATTCAGGCGTGAGCAGGGACTTGACACCTTTCGTGCAAGTAGCACTTATGAGAGTATGATGCATTCCTTCTTGCACCAGCTACACAATCCCTGGTGCGGGGACACGTGGGGGGGAGACGTCTGAAAGATGGGACAATGCATGCAATTTTAATAGGGTTGCCACCTCCAGGTTGGGAAATTCCTGGAGTTTGGGGGATGGAGAATGAGGGAGGGCAGGGCTTGGGGAAGGAAGGGACCACCATCCAAAGCGGACACTTCCTCCCCCCACCAAGGAACTGATCTCTGTGGTCCGGAGCTGTAATTCCAAGAGATCCCCAGGCCCCACCTGGAGGTTGGCAACCATACATGAAAATGGGGCTCAGTAATTGGGAGCAGAACCAAGGAGGGGCTGTGGCTCAGTGACAGAGCCTCTGCTTGGCATGCAGACGTTCCCAGGTTCAATCCCCGGGATCTTTAGTTGAAAGGACCAGGCAGGAGGTGGTGGGAAAGACCTCCGCCTGAGACCCTGGAGAGCTGTAAAGAGGGGCCGTGGCTCAGTGGAAAAGCCTCTGCTTGGCATGCAAAAGGTCCCAGGTTCAATCCCCGGCATATCCAGCTAAAAGGACCACGCAGCAGGTGATGTTAGAGACCTCCACCTGAGACCCTGGAGAGCTGTAAAGAGGGGCGGTGGTTCGGTGGCAGAGCCTCTGCTTGGCGTGCAGAAGGTCCCACGTTCAATCCCCAGGATCTCCAGTTGAATGGACCAGGCAGGAGGTGATGGGAAAGACCTCCACCTGAGACCCTGGAGAGCTGTAAAGAGGGGCTGTGGCTCAGTGGAAGAGCATCAGAGGCCCTTATACTGAAGGCTATTCCTGACACAAGCTGTACACGTGTTCTTTAGTATTGGAACTCCTAATAAACAGTTATCTTCTTATGAAGCCCTGTGTGGTGTGACCTGAATAAGGACCCTGACATCAACCAAGGCTGGCCGAAGACCCTGGCGATTCCTCAGTGGAAACGCCAACCATCAGATCTTCCTTTTGCAATGGCAAAATCGGAAGGAACGTAAACACCGGAGGTTATAGACCCTGCGCTTCACTTTGTGCCATGAAGCAGATGAAAAGCTGCGAAGAAAGAGGCTTCTCCCCCCCACAGGGCTGCACTGAAGACAAAAATAATCCTACCCAATTGGTGTCTCGTCTCCCCAGAGCCGTTCAAAAGCCTCTTTAAAGTCAACAGCATGATTGAGAAGATCACAAAGGTTACCATCACGGAAAGCCTCTGCAGACTCTGAAAGAGAGCTCATCAAGCAGGGGCCTGGGAAAGAGCTGAGGGGAAGGCGCTCCTCGATCCTTCCGCTCCTCCGTCTCACTCACTGCCACCTTGTTGTATCTGCAGCTGTCATGGCTCAGGTGGGGTGTCACCTGACGCTGCCACCACTCTGGATTTAGGATCCCTTGAGAAGGCCCAGAGCACCCTCCCAAGACCTTCAGACCTCCCTTTTGGCCGAATAACAGGCGTGAGGACCAGGCAGAGTACAACGAGGGAAAGATTTATTTTATAGGAGGTCAAACAACAAGGTGCAGGAATAATAACAGTAAGTGGGTGAAAAGAAAAGAAATCAGATGCCCTAACGCGTCTAAATATATGCTGTCCCTACCTCACTATTCCAAGTGACACTAGACTACTCACCCCTCCCTCAGGATGAGGGTCTCTTCCCTGCAGCAGCCTTCCTTCTGGCTCTGCCCTCCGGGAAGAAGAACCGCTTTTCCTGCTGCTCCAGATCTTTTATTCCAAGCCCTCCTCTTTTCCTATTGGTCCATTTTGGCTCCAAAACCTCTCAGGGGCTTCTGGGAGTTGTAGACCTCTGGTGGCACAGCCCAGAGCATGACAGCCGCTGACGAGGAGCAAAGAAATTTCCCCCCGTTTTGGAGGCCCGATTTCCGCCGCGGTGGAATCGGGCCCCGGGGGGAGCTCTGCCCCCCAAAGCTGCGTCACCAGAGGTGACACAGGACATAAGGCATGTTGGGGGCGTGGCCCAGATCGTCGGGGGGGAAACCATATGGTTTCCCCCCCCCGACGATCTGTGCCACGCCCCCAACATGCCCTACGTCCTGCGTCACTTCCGGTGACATTCTGGCGCACACACACCCGCAGCCAGCTCCCGAACCCAGCAAACGCTCCCCCGCCGGTAAGTAATTACGATTTGGCAACCCTTCTGGGGTGGCTATAAGACTAGGGCTGCGGTTTGGAAATTCTTACAGATTTTAGGGGTGGGGCCTGGGGAGGGAGGGGTTTTTGGAGGGGAGGTACCTCCGTAAGCTAATAATGCCACAGGGTCTGCTCTCCAAAGCAGCCATTTGCTCCAGAGGAGCTGGTCTCTGTCATCTGGAGATCGATTGTCTGTAATTCTGGAAGGTCTCCAGGAGGCTGGTAACCTTAATGAGGACATTACGTCCGGGTGATGTCATGGCAGCACACGCCAAAGAATATCCCGGAGGAGATCCCGGAGCCCCTCGCCGGCAGCCAGTAAGGACCTGAGAACCTTCGTCGCTACACAGAGGCAAGGCACCAGCCAACCACCTCGGAATGTCTCTTGACTTGGAAACCCACTGAGTTCACCATAGGTCAGCTGCCACTTGACCAGACTCCCCTCCCCCCCAGTTTGGGCCAGAAGTGCCTGCCTAAAAACCAAGTGGTGCTGGGCCTGGCGAGATCCAGAGTGTCAGGCTAGGTTCTGGGAGAGCCATGTTCGAGTCCCCACTCACCACAGAAGAAGAAGGAGGAGGAGGAGATTCGATTTATACCCCACCCTTCACTACCCAAAGGAATCTCAGCAGCTTACTACCTTCTTCCCCTTCCCCTCCCCACAACAGACACCCTGTGAGGTCGGTGGGGCTGAGAGAGCTCTTTCAAGGACTGCTTGAGCGAACGGCTCTGAGAGAACTTGTGACTGACCCAAGGTCACACCAGCAGCTGCATGTGGATGCGTGGGGACTCAAACCCGGTTCTCTCATATTAGAGTCCACGCACTTAACCACAACACCAAACTGGAAGCTTGCTGATTGACCTTAGGCCAGCCACACTCTCTCGGTGTAGCCCACCTCACAGGGGGGTTGTTGTGAGGAGAAAACTAAGAAGGGGAGAAGGTTGTAAGCTGCTTTGGGTTCTCCCTTGAGCTGAAGAGCGAGGGTATAAATAAATTAAAATAAATGCTTATAGATAAACTCGGCAAATCGAGTGGACTTTTGGGGTCAGCACAACGGTCAGGAAGGCTACCTAAATTCCTAGAGATTCCAGGCTAAAGAGGACTTCTTTTGCAACTCAGAAAGGACCCCCTTCTGTCACGCTTCGAGTGTTCACCACCAGTGTTCCCTCTTAGTGGAGTTCGTGTGAGCTGGCTCACAATTTTTAAAGCCTCTAGCTCACACCTTTTGCGCAGGAAGGGATGGCTCCAGAGCAAACTAATTTATGCAGCAGCCAAATCGCTCGCTCACAAAGTAGGATTTTTGCTCACGAGACTCCACAGCTTAGAGGGAGCATTCCTCACAGGCAGTGTTCCCTCTAAGCTGAGTGAGTGTGAGCTAGCTCACAGTTTTTTAGCCTCCGGCTCACATATTTTTCTCTTCACTTAGAAAGGATGGCTCCTGTGCAAGCTAATGTATGCAGTAGCCAAATCGGTCGCTCACAACCAGGAGTCATTTTGTAGAAAAAGAGGTGCAGGAGCTCATTTGCATAACTTATTTGCATATGCCACACCCTCTGACGTCACCGGAAGTGTATCAGAAGGCAACACCCACCACTCAGGCTCCACTGGACTGTTTTGGATTGCTAGCTATTGGGGGGGGGGGGCGTGCAGATCTGTCCTCACAGAGGAGGGAGAGCTTGTACCTGAATAAAACTTGGTCTTAAAGGTGCCACTGGACTGTTTTGGATTGCTACCTATTGGGGGGGGGGGGAACGCAACAGATCTGCTCTCACAGAGGAGGGAGAGCTTGTACCTGAATAAACCTTGGTCTTAAAGGTGCCTCTGGACTGTTTTGGATTGCTAGCTATTGGGGGGGGGATGCACAGATCTGCCCTCACAGAGGAGGGAGAGCTTGTACCTGAAGGCGGGCTGTGGGGGGGGGCTCTGCAATTTACCTGGCTGCTTCTTGCTCCTCATGGCCCGACTGAGGGCTGCTGGGAGCAGGGGACGGGGCTTGTTGCATGTGCCCGCCCCCTGGGCTCCTTACTGCCGGAGCTCCGCTCCTGTGCGCTCCTGCAGGAAATGGCCCCTGCTCACAACTTTAATGCCAGTAGCTCACAAAGCAGAATTTTTGCTCACAGGACTCCACAGCTTAGAGGGAGCATCGTTCGCAACGTTCCCCCAGTGAATGGTGAGTTTCATCCCTGCTTCCCAAGGAGTCAGCGCAGCAAATAGATCAGACGTCCAAGTAACATCCAAAGCAAAGGGGGGAAATTGGCTATGCTTCACTCCCCCCTGATCTGATGGACCTTCAGAATTTGGGGAGATTAAAATAATGCCGGGATTCTGCTGCCTGTCAAGATTTGCATGAAGCTGCTGGGCTCTGTCAAACGGCCTCCTCCAGGCAGGAGTGAGTTTTATGAGCCTATTAATTGCGCTAATTCTTCTCGATGGCTTAATCTTCCTCAACTGGAGCCCGGCCAGGTTCGGAATACATTTGCTGGAAGTTGTCGGCTCTTCTCTGAATCCATCAGATATAAAGGGGGGGGGAATTCCCCCACCCACACCCACCCCGGAGTGAGCTTTTATTAGCTATATTTATATATATATTTGGAAAACCCAAACTGCTTCTGCTTTCAGAAAAGAAAGAGAATTGGCAATGCAAAGCGGCCTTCTGCGGAGTCAGATCCTTGCAGGGCCACGCTGAGCCACGGTTACACCAGTGTAGGCCCATCGAAGATGAAGAAGAGGAGGAGGAGGAGATTGTATTTATACCCCGCCCTTCACTACCCAAGGGAGTCTCAGAGTGGCTTACAAACTCCTTTCCCTTCCCCATCCCCACAACAGACACCTTGTGAGGTAGGCGGGGCTCAGAGAGCTCTCTCAAGAACTTTCCTTGAGAGAACAGCTCTGAGCGGACTTATGACTGACCCAAGGTCACACCAGCAGCTGCAAGTGGAGGAGTGGGGACTCAAACCCGGTTCTCCAAAATTAGAGTCCGTGCACTTAACCACTGCACCTAACTGGTGCGGCTATGCTTCGGAGGGCGCTCTTGGTCCATCAAGGTCATGGGCAGCTGTCTCCAGGGTCTCAGTGGCAGGCTTCCTCATAACCTGCTCCTTTTACCGGAAGATGCTGAGTTAACTGGTGGGGTTAGTCCAGTCACCATTAGTTAGCAGAGTGCTTAAAGAAAGCTACAAACGCAGGAGTGTCACTTTACTAGGTTACTGAGCTCACAAAGCTACACAGAGCCATGTTGCTAGTTTAGAAGAGAAACATGTCTCTCTTCATTTGAGAAGCACACTTTGCAGGGGTCATTTCCTGCCGGAGCATGGTGGAGCGGCGCTCCGGCAGTAAAGAGCCCAGGGCACCCCCCCCCGCTGCCTCCCCCCTGAGACTCTCTGCTTTTGCAGAGAGACTCGGGGGAAGGGGGGGATTTAAATGCCTGGGTTCCCTGCCCAATGTTCTCTAGGTGGGTTGACTGGCTGGAGAAGGGAGGGTGAGGTGGGCAGACATGCCCCCCTTCCCCCTGAGCCTCTCTGCTTTTGCAGAAAAACTCAGGGAAGGGGGGGATTTAAATGTCTTTCTTTACCTTCCCCAGAGGGAAGAAAGAAAAAGGCCTTCTAAACATGCCTGCCCTGTGTCAGGGGGTGTGGCATACACAAATGAGTTGTGCAAATGAGCTCCTGCACCTCTTTCTCTATGAAATGACCCCTGACACTTTGAATAGGGAAGTGCAGAGGTTGCTAGACTAATAACTTGCTAGCTGAAGGATGGAAGCGGATGACGAGAGGCCCGTCTGCCTCATGGTGCCAAGAGAGGACAGCATGTCCCTCCCTTGGTGCGTGCTGGTAGAGAGCAAGTCTTCATTCAGAGTTAGAGAGAAGCAAGAAAGGGAAATTGGTCCCTGAGAACACAATCTACGTATCAAAGAGGACAGTGGCAGAAGAGTAGATACAGGAAGAAAGGCCAGTGTTATGCATTGAGCCTAAGTCATCCCTCAAGGTGTATCTGGAACTGGTTAAGCTTGTTACTCTAAAACAATAGCTCACCAGGATCCTGCAGTAGACGAATAGCTAAGTAGTGTAATGTAAATAGCCTATCCTTGGGAGTGTGTGTGTGTGTGGGGGGGGTGTTTGCATGCTTTATAAGCAGGGCTCGAGCCTTGCTGCTTGTCTTTGAGTATGCCTGAAATCGCTTAATGAACTAGAGGTGATTCATTGCAATGCGTCCAGAGCCCACTATTTAACAGTCAGTGTGCCTGTCTAGCCATGTAGTGTCACGACTGCTGCTGATCCCGAGCGCCTGGCCCCAGCAGAAGACCTAAGTATTGCTGAGGAGAAGCTCCCGGCTCCTGAAAACCCTGCGCCGAACAGGACTGAAACCACAGAAGCTGCTCCAGTAACAGCTGAAGCAGAAGCACGCCGGATCGGCACTCCCCCTGACTCACCCCCACCGGTGTCCCATTTGCGGGAACAACGCCGACGGGACATGGCATCCCGGTGGCAGGAGGTGCGCATGAGTGGTAGACGCTCTTTTAGCCCTGAGTACTAGCGGGCGCCGTGAAACAATCAGGGCGCACTAAGTGCCAACAGCCTTACGGGCTATTTAGCCCTCTCCCTCACACCGACTAGTTGTGCTAGCAACTAGTCATTCTGGATGAAGCTCTGCACCCCACCACCCGTGTTCCTGTTCCAGCTCCTCTTTTTGACTTCTCGGCTCGTACGACTATGCTTTGGACCTGTACCTCAGACCTTCGACTCCCTGACTCCTGACGTCTTTGGACTCTGGCTTTAAGGACTACTCTAACGGTTAGTAAAATTAAGCAAGCTCCGGAGCACGATGGAAGACAGGAGGGCCTGGCGTGATGCAGTCCATGGGGTCGCGAAGAGTCGGACTCAACTGTGCGATGGAACAACAACAAGCAAAACATATATATCTTTCTTTCTTTTTTTTTTGAACACAATTTTATTTTCATGAAAATATTGACATATCATCAGTTCAAGCTAATATTTCAGTTTTAACCCCATACCAATATCCCCAATTTTCTCTCTCCCTCCCCCAGGCTTCCCGCAATGCTTCCCCCCTCGTCACTCCAGCACAACTTAAGATAACATCATATTCTAACTAAAACATATATATCTTTCACTTGGTTGGGACAGCAACCTTAGGCATGGTGTGAATGTGATGTATGCTTGGGGGAAGGAAGGGGCTTTTCTTTGAATTATCTATATTACGCTTGTACCCGCCAAAAGTCTTCGGTTCTAACACAGCGACTTTCTGGATCTTGCACACATCTCAATAAACTCCTCACTGCCAAAAGAGAGCTGTTGAGTGTAAGTGGACTGGGGGTCTGACAGTTGGCAGCCCGATATCATCCCAGGTTCAATCCCCGGCATCTCCCGTTAAAAGGACCGGGCAGTGGGGGATGGGAAAGACCTCAGCCTGAGACCTTGGAGAGCCGCTGCCCGTCTGAGCAGACAATCCTGACCTTGATGGACCCAGGGTCTGATCCAGAACAAGGCGGCTTCACATGTGTTCGACAAAGTGGCCTCTGAGCGTGACATTAGAGGAGTGAGGTGTAGCCAGCTTGGTGTAGTTTGATTCCCCACTCCTTCACATGCAGCCAGCTGGTGTGACCTTGGGTCAGCCACAGTTCTCTCAGGAGCTCTCTCAGCCCCACCTACCTCACAGGGTGTCTGTTGTGGGGAGGGGAAGGGAGAGGAGTTTGTAAACTGCTCTGCAACTCCTTCAGGTAGTGAAGGGCGGAGTATAAATCCAATCTCCTCCTCCACCTCCTCCTCCTCTTCTTTTTCTTCTTCTTCTTGTGCATGAAGATCAGGACATAAGAGCACCCACCCCAGAGGTGCCAGAGGGAAATAGAGACTGGGAAGGACAGCCATGAAGGAGCTAGAAAAGATTCTTCAGTGTATGGATGTGTTGACGGCGACCAAGGCCGCTTCTGAACGGTCATTTTTGTCACTCATTTGCCCCTATTGCTTCAGGGTCCCCCCCCCAATGTGTTTCTGTTTCTCTAGTAGTCCCAGAGGGAGCAAAAGATGTGGAAAAGTGGGGGAGGGGTGACCCAAAGCAATAGGCAGGGGTCATTTGGGGCCGGAGCATGCCGGAGCACCGCTCTGGCAGCCCAGGAAAGGGCACAAGCCCCGCCCCCAGCTCCCCGCCCAGCATGCCGCAGTAGCGGCACAATCTTCCCATTATATTCTATGGCCACATGCCGCAGCAGCGGCGCAACTCCAAAGAGAAGGGGTTTAAAGTTTAACCCCCTTCTCTCTTTACTCCCCCCCACCCCACTTTGGCAGGCCATCTGGGGAAGCAAAAAGGGGGGGAGGCATCTTTAAAAGCCTCCCCTCCCCTCCCCTCCCCTTCCCCAGCCGGCCTGCCAAGGAGGGGTGGGGGGGAGCGAAGAGAGAAGGGGTTTAAACTTTAAAGCCCTTCTCTTTTCGCTCCCCCCCCACAGTCTGCCTGTGGAAGGGAAGGGAGGGCTTTTGAAGATGCCTTCCCCCTTTTGCTTCCCCTTCTGACATCACTTCCGGTGACGTCAGGGGGCGTGGCATATACTAATGGGCTATTATGCTAATAGCCTATTAGGTATGCTAATGAGCTCCTGCAGCTCTTTTTCTATGCAATGACCCCTGGCAATAGGGACACACAACTGGCCAAAATGAGAGCGCGGAAGTGGCCCTGGATCAAGATCATTCACACCATACTATTTCCCCTATGGATGGATGTGAAAGTTGGACAATGAAGAAAGCTGACCGGGAGAGAGTTGACTAGTTTGAAATGTGGTGTCGGGGGAGAGCTTTGCGGACACCGCGGACTGCCAAAAAGAGAAACCAGTGGATTGTAGATCAAATCAAGCCTGAACTGATAAGCTAAAACGACTCAACTGAGGTTATCATACTTTGGCCACAGCATGAGAAGACAAGAGTCACTGGAGAAGACGAAAACGCTGGGGGAAAGCTGAAGGCAGCAGGAAAAACGGAAGGTGCGGCAGGACTCCGAGATGTATCGAGACGGGCCGCCGTGCTAGTCTGTCTGTAGCGGTAGAAAAGAGCAAAGAGTCACATGAAACTGCCTTTTCCTCAATCAGACCCTTGATCCGTCATCTACACAGACTGGCGGAGGCTCTCCAGAGTCTCAGGTCAAGATCTTTCCCATCCCCTCCTGCCTGGCCCTTTTAACTGGAGATAGCGGGGATTGACCCGGGACCTTCTGCGTGCGGAGCGGATGCTCTGCCACTGAGCCACGGCCCCTTCCCAGTTGCACCTTAAAGTCTAATAAGATTTGTCGCAGGGTAGGCGCTTTCCTGAGTCACTGCTCACTTCTTCAGAGACTTCAGAGGCCAACAGGACGTGGATTGACTCAACCGAGGTAGCCGCGGCCCTCAGTTTGCATGACCTAAGCGAGACTGCTAATGACAAGACGCTTTGGAGGTCATTAATTCATAGGGCTTCCATTAAGTCGGAAGTGACTCAACGGCACTGAACACACTCGCACTCAGTACTTGTGAGTCCCATCACGCGAAAATCCTTGTTCCTAAGTCCGCTTTGATCCTCAGTCCTGCTGTTCCATTTGGGACACGCAGAGCACTGTTAGTTCTGACAGGGGCAGGTATCATAATGTGCTTGCCGGATTGATGCTCGCCGGAGAAATGTGCAAGCCGGTACAAGCTGTCGGGGCAACTGCCTGCGCTTCCTTTGTTCCAGCATCTTAGAAATCTCACACGAAGCACGGGTAGAACACCGAAGAACAAAAGGAGGCGGTGGAAACAAAAGGAGAGAAATTAGAGGCAGAAAAACCCCACAGAACCTCTCGGAGTCGGGCTGTAACAATGGAAACTGCCAGAGAGAGGCTCGACTGTTCCTGTAGTTTCAGAAAATATTAAAGGGAAAACAACCCCCAGAGGAAGGTGAATGGCACGGTGCAGATTAAAGGAGCTGTCTGCCGCTTGACGGGACTGTCGCCGGTGTCCCGATCAGCCGTCACTCATTAAAGCAGACCATCTTCTTGTTCCTGCATGGCACCCCAGCGACCATGTTTACGAAAGAATCCTGGTGTCTGTGTGTGTGTGTGTCTCACAACATCACCTTGTTAGTAACAAAGTCCGTTTGGACAACCTGCTTGACTAAACCAAGCCAGGAAGCAAGGCGAAGGAGGGAAATAAAGGGAAATAATTGTGGCCTGTTTCCCGGCCTGTCTTCCCGGGGTCCAGTTTTGGGTCTCTGTCTCATTCACACGGCGTCCATCAGCATTCTCTGACAGGCAGTCCTCAACATTGTGTGGCATCTGAGGCTGGCACGCAGCAGTACTCACATCTGATCGACAACTTGCTTAAGAGGCTAGTACGTTTCTGTCTAGCAAACTGATTCACAGTCAGCCCCAGCCAGTGTGTTTGGAATTTAGATGGCAAATTTCATTCTAGAAGAAGAAGAGGAGGAGGAGGAGGTAGCCAAATTGCCTTATTTCTTTAATAAGATGGGGTATTATGAATATTAAATGGCAATAGGCTTTAAGGGAGCAATAACCTGTGTATTTGTTGTTGTTCAGTCGCACAGTCGAGTCCGACTCTTCGCGAACCCATGGACCACATCACACCAGGCCCTCCTGTCTTCCGTTGTGCTCCAGAGTTTGCTCAACTTCATGTTCATTCCATCTGTGACACTGTCTGACCATCTCATCCTTTGCCGTCCCCTTCTTCTTTGACCTTCAGTCTTTCCCAGCATCAGGGTCTTCTCCAGTGAGTGCTCCCTTCTCATTGGGTGGACAAAGTATTTGAGCTTCAGCTTTATTATCTGGCCTTCCAGGGAACAGTCAGGGTTGACTTCTTTGAGGATCGACTGATTTGATCTCCTTGCAGTCCAGGGGACTCTCAAGAGTCTTCTCCAGCACCATAGTTCAAAAGAATCTATTCTTCGGCACTTTGCCTTCCTTATAGTCCAACTCTAGCAGCCATACATGACTACTGGGAATACCATTGCTTTGACCATGCGGCGTTTTGTTGGCAGGGTGATGTCTCTACTTTTTATTATGCTGAACTTGTGTATACCAATTTGTTCAGATCCCTAGAAATAGACCAGGAGACTAGATCTTAAATATGATTTCTTTTACTAAATGATTCACATACACTTACAATTAAAATAGAACAATCACACGCTCAAGCAATACATCACTGGGAATTCAGATAGAACAGTGCAGCAACAGTTGCGGGAGCAGGAAGTATCGTTGGTGGGGTGATACCTTACCTGTCCGACGCGACGAGGTGATCCTGCAGCGAAAAATGGGGAAAATACTAGGGAAGGGGGTCGTGCGGTGACCAGCAGAACACGTGGTAGACTCCAGACAGCGTGTTTGGCTGCTCGGTGAATCGCGTCATGGCAGCGGTGAGTGGCGAGCGGCGAAGCGAAGCAGTGGCGGCGGTGGCGGAGAAAAATGGTGGCTGGCGAGGCAAGGAGCGAGCGAGCGAAGGAGGCCGGACCAACTGGCACGGAGGCGGAGCACAGCAACAGAGGAGATTGGATGTATACCCCATGGCCCTTCACTACCCAAAGGAGTCTCAGAGCGGCTTACAAACTCCTCTCCCTTCCCCACAACAGACAGCCTGTGAGGTAGGCAGGGCTGAGAGAGCTCTCTCGAGGACTGCTCTTGAGAGAACAGCTCTGAAAGAACTTGTGAAGGACCCAAGGTCACACCAGCAGCTGCATATGGAAGAAGAGGAGGAGGAGAGAAGAGATTGGATTTATACCCCGCCCTTCACTACTCAAAGGAGTCTCAGAGCGGCTTACAAACTCCTTTCCCTTCCCTTCCCCACAACAGACACCCCAGTGAGGGAGGTGGGGCTGAGAGAGCTCTCTTGACAACTGCCCTTGAGAGAAAAGCTCTGAAAGAACTTGCGACTGATCCAAGGTCACACCAACAGCAGCATGTGGAGGAGTGGGGAATCAAACACAGTTCTCCCAGATTAGAGTCTATTGTGTAGTGGGTTGACCGCGTGGCTAGGCCCACTCAGCTCACATAACATGGTGCATGCTTGACTCTTACACAACAAAGACAAAGACAAATGGCCAGGAGGCCAACTATATACATATCCAGGGGACACCCCTGGATCCCATTGGGAGGTTCGAACTTCCCTCCCCGTTTCTATTGGCTCCCCGTTGGAGAGACCAAGAGACCAGTTCCCA
>NW_015170341.1:27356-27547 GCF_001447785.1 Gekko japonicus | reverse complement strand
ACGATGGTGTCTGGGAGTCCGTGGGTGGCAAAGATCTTCCTGAGGGCCCTCATGGTCGCTTTAGTGGATGTAGTCGAGACGGGGCTTATCTCCAGCCACTTCGAGTAGGAGTCCACTGTTACCAAGAACAACAGTCCCTGGAATGGTCCGGCGAAGTGTATATGTAGCCGGGACCAAGGGGTTCATGTGGA
>NW_015170341.1:21374-27053 GCF_001447785.1 Gekko japonicus | reverse complement strand
GTGCCTCGGGCAGACCCTCCATCTGCAGGACGAGGTGCACTGGAGCTGGGTCCACCACCCCCTCCGGAAGAGGCAGACGACTCAGTGCATCCGCGTGGCCCATTGCTTTCCCGGGGCGGTGCTCTAGCTTGTACTTGTAGGCCGCCAAGAAAATGGACCATCTCAACACCCGGGGGGATATGATCTGGGGCGTCCGACGATCTGGCGCGAACAGTCCAAGTAGAGGTTTGTGGTCTGTGGCGATGGTGAAAGGCCGGCCATAAACGAAGTCGTGGAACTTCTTGACCCCCGCAACAATGGCCAGACCTTCCCGATCAATCTGTGCGTAGTTCCGCTCGGCCGCCGATAGGGTGCGCGAGTAGTACGCCACCAGGACTTCCCGGCCGTCGGGGAGATGATGCGCCAGTACCGCCCCCACGCCGTAAGGAGACGCGTTGCATGCCAAGACGACTGGCAGAGTCTCGTTGAAATGGGCCAGGACCGGGTTCGTGATCAAGAGTCCCTTGACGTTTTGGAAAGCGGCTGCCTGGCGGGGGGCCCATACCCAGGGGGCCTGCTTGTCGAGAAGGCGGTGTAGAGGTTCCGCTACCGCCACCTTGTGGGGCAGAAAGGCGTGGTAGAAGTTGAGGATCCCTAAGAACGCCTGCAACTCTGCTTTGGATTTTGGGGGCGGGGCTTCCACAATAGCCTTGACCTTGTCCCTGGTCGGGTGGGGGCCGTCCGCGTCTACCGTGAACCCCAGGAAATCCACTGATGGCACCCCCAACCGGCACTTGCCTAGCTTCACTTTCAGTCCCGCATCCTGGAATCACTGGAGCACCGTGCGGAGGCAGTCCGCGAAGTCGGCCGGCGTCGCAGCGGCAATCAGCACATCATCGAAGAAAGGGGGTGACGCCGGGGATCCTTTTAAGCAAAGAGTCCATCCAGGAGGCGAGGAGGAACCCTCTCTTTTACGCCTCGTCCGTTACCTTGTAGTACACGAGCGCGGACCTCACTCCTCGAACCCAGGCACCCCACTTTTGAGGGCGTGCCATGTCGAAGGGCAGCAGCAGGCCTCCCTGCCCTGGCGCGGTCCTCATCGTGCTGGACGGGGCTGGTGATGGGATCTGCTGTGCTGGAGCAGACTCACTCATCGGTCTGCTGCAGGGCTGTTGCCTTCAGACGCCGTTCGACCGGTTCGGCCTAGCGCTAAATCCCACCTTCGTCGCCACTATTGTGTAGTGGGTTGACCGCATGGCTAGGCCCACTCAGCTCACATAACATGGTACACGCTTGACTCTTACACAACAAAGACAAAGACAAATGGCCAGGAGGCCAACTTGTGAAGGACCCAAGGTCACACCAGCAGCTGCATATGGAAGAAGAGGAGGAGGAGAGAAGAGATTGGGTTTATACCCCGCCCTTCACTACTCAAAGGAGTCTCAGAGCGGCTTACAAACTCCTCTCCCTTCCCCACAACAGACAGCCTGTGAGGTAGGCAGGGCTGAGAGAGCTCTCTCGAGGACTGCTCTTGAGAGAACAGCTCTGAAAGAACTTGTGAAGGACCCAAGGTCACACCAGCAGCTGCATATGGAAGAAGAGGAGGAGGAGAGAAGAGATTGGGTTTATACCCCGCCCTTCACTACTCAAAGGAGTCTCAGAGCGGCTTACAAACTCCTTTCCCTTCCCTTCCCCACAACAGACACCCCAGTGAGGGAGGTGGGGCTGAGAGAGCTCTCTTGACAACTGCCCTTGAGAGAAAAGCTCTGAAAGAACTTGCGACTGATCCAAGGTCACACCAACAGCAGCATGTGGAGGAGTGGGGAATCAAACACAGTTCTCCCAGATTAGAGTCTATTGTGTAGTGGGTTGACCGCGTGGCTAGGCCCACTCAGCTCACATAACATGGTGCATGCTTGACTCTTACACAACAAAGACAAAGACAAATGGCCAGGAGGCCAACTATATACATATCCAGGGGACACCCCTGGATCCCATTGGGAGGTTCGAACTTCCCTCCCCGTTTCTATTGGCTCCCCGTTGGAGAGACCAAGAGACCAGTTCCCATTGTCCACCCAGGGTCAAGCCCTGGGTCACCGCTGGCCCCTGGTGGCGGCCAGCAGACACAACAGAGTCCATACTCCTAACTGCTACACCAAACTGGTGTCAAGCGTTGAGGTCCCATTTCAGCCTCAAAATGATCTGAATCGCAACGTAAGAACATTGGCCTGGTTTCGACATTGTTGGTAAAATTTCATTGTCACTCTAAGGGAATCTCAGGATTCATGGCGACTAAAAAAAAAGCCTCGTTTGGCTGATGTGAAGAGACTCCCTGCAGTTCCACTTTTTAAATACTTGGCATTAAGATTTTATCCCAGCTTCCACACCACTATCCTTTCAACAGATGTCAAAAACGAAAACAGGAAAACCCTAACCCTATTTAGAAGAACTCTGCCATCCACCTCTCCCCCTGAAGAACCACAGACCCCTGGAAATTGTAGAGAAAGATGTAAAGGGAATGGAGGGAGGGGAGGAGGAGGAGGAGGAGATTGGATTTATACCCTGCCCTTTCCTCGGAGTCTCAGAGCAGCTGACAAACTCCTTTCCCTTCCCCTCCCCACAACAGACACCCTGTGAGGTAGGCAGGGCTGAGAGAGCTCTTTCCAGAACTGCACTTTCAAGGACAGCTCTGACAGAACTATGGCTTGCCCAAGGTCATCCAGCCAGGTGCAAGTGGAGGAGTGGGGAATCAACCCCGGTTCTCCCACATTAGAGTCTGAGCACTTAACCACGACACCAAACTGGCTTTGGCGTTTGATTTCAGGGTCTCACCAGCTTTGCCAAGATCCAGTGTGGAACTGAGTCCATGGCTTGGCGTCTTAACTCTTTCTGCCCGACTGAGCGATGAAATAATCCTTTCCGCGCATCACGTGTAATCACAGTCACCGGTCTGGGATTTGAAAAATCAGGTCAGCGGCTTATTACCATCGATATTGCTCTCTTTGCCTTTTGTCTTTTCCCCCGAAATTGTGTTATGATCTGTATCGTGGACTCGAACTCGAGACTGGCCCATCACCTGAAGTGCTTCTGTGCAGAGGCTGTGAATGACCAGCAATCAGATGATTTAACGACGGATGCATTTCGCGGCAGGGATGCTCAACAGGGAAGCAGGCGCGACCCAAATTGGGGGGACGGCACGCCTAAAGTTAGGGATGCGGCAAATGTTTCAGGGGGAACATCTTCGATATGAAAACGGAACTTTGAGGGAGGGGGAATGTCCCTCTTAAGCTTACACTTTGGATGTGATGCACACAGGGCTCTTTTTGTAGAAAAAGCCCAGCAGGAACTCATTAGCATAATAGGCCACACCCAACATCAGAAACTCATTAGCATATTAAGCCACACCCCCTGATAGCACAGCTCATTAGGCCACACCCCCATGTTGCCAGAAGTGTGGTCATCCAGCCACATCCACCTTTCCCTTCTTATTCTTTTTGCCTTTGTTGTCAAAACCCAGGGCTTTTTTTTTGTAGCAGGAATCCCTTTGCATGTTAGGCCACACACCCCTAAAGTAGCCAATCCTAATGAGTTTCTGCAGTTGGGTGTGGCCTATTATGCTAATGAGTTCCTGTTGGGCGTGGCCAATTTGGGAGCCAGCCGGAAGTCCGTTCCTGTGCGTTCCTGCCCAAAAATAGCCCTGGATGCACATGATTGGACCCTGTGGACCTGTTCTGCAGGTGCAAGAGCTTTCTCCTGGTGGAACGAGACTTTCCCCTGATGCAAGAAGCTTGAAATAATGTCTTCAGTGAGAGGAAGGTTCCTTCCAGGGGAGGAAAGCATCTCCACTTGTGGAAGAGGCCTGCTGGATCAAATCCTCTGATATGCCCAGCAGTTGCTTTAGCACTGTCTTTGTGGCTTATCACAAGTTCTCTCAGAGCTGATCTCTCATGAGCAGTCCTCGAAAGAGCTCTCTTAGCCCCACCTACCTCCCAGGGTGTCTGTTGCGGGGAGGGGAAGGGAAAGGAGATTGTAAAATGCTCTGAGACTCCTTTGAGTAGTGAAGGGTGGGGTTTAAATCCAATCTCCTCCTCCTCCTTCTATACAATCAACAAGATGGGACATTCAATGAACAATGCAATTGGAGTTAGGGTTGTAGAACTAACCAGAAATCTAAAAATAGAACTGAAGCAGCTCATAAGTATTAATAAAGGTAAAGATTTCCTTGCTTGAAAGCCAGTAAAATCTAACTCTAGAGGGCGGTGCTCATCTCTGTTTCCAAGCCGAAGATCCAGCACTGTCCAAAGACATCTCCATGGTCATGTGGCCAAGGCACACGAAACGTTGTTACCTTCCCACTGAAGCGGTACCAATTTATCTACTTGCAATTTCTTGCTTTCAAACTGCTAGGTTGGCAGGAGCTGGGGCCAGAGACATGAGCTCACTCTGTCACACGGCACTCGGGTCTCGAACTGCCGAACTACCGACCTCCCAGTCTGCAGTTCAGCATCTCAACCACTTGAGCCACCACGGCCCCTAAAAGTATTAATACGACACATTAAATGCTGTAAAAAATTACATGGTAGGATCCCAGTTTAAGTAAGCTATACACCAGGGATCCCCAACCTTTTTGAGCCTGCAAGCACATTTGGAATTCCGGCACAACAGTGAGCGCAACCACAAAATGGCTCCCACAGGAGGCGGAGCCAGCCACAAAACAATTGCCACAACTGGACTTCAGCCACACAGTGTAGATCCTTGTGTTTTTGGTGGCAGGTGCTGCCAAATCAACATTTTTTTTTAAAAAAAAAATCCGCACAGCCAATCAAATCTCCAATAGCCAATCAGAAGCCTTGCTGGGCAAAAGTCCTACCCGGCCCCACCCACTTCCTCAAAACGCTTGGTGGGCGCCAGAAAAGGTGTTGGGGGATGCCATGATCTGGGCTGTGCCACCAGAGGCCTACTAGGCCCAGGGAGCCTGGCTAGCAGTAGGTGAGACTGGGCCTACAACTCCCAGAAGCCCCTGAGAGGTTTTGGAGCCAAAATTGACCAATAGGGAAGAAGAGGGCTGGGGGAACAAAAGGGCTGGTGCCAGAGCAGAAGCTGTTCTTTCTTCCAGAGGGCAGAGCCAGAAGGAAGGCTGCTGCAGGAAGAAACCCTCATCCTGACGGAAGGGTGAGTAGTCTAGTGCCACTTGGAATAGTGAGCTAGGGACAGTATATTTAGGGCATTTGATTTCTTTTCTTTTCACCCACTTACTGTTATTATTCTGCACCTTGTTGTTTGACCTCCTATAAAATAAACTATTTTCATTGTTCACTCTGCCTGGTCCTCACGGCTGTTATTCGGCCTAAAGGGAGGCCTGAAGGTCTTGGGAGGGTGCTCTGGGCCTTCTCAAGGGAACCTAAATCCAGAGTGGTGGCAGCGTCAGTTGACACCCCACCTGAGCCGTGACAGGGGCACCTGCAGAAAAGCTGTCGGGGATTCCCTGCCCGCAGCTTCAACTCATGCTCTCCCGTGAGTCAGAAGAACGAACTCCTTTTACTGGCGCCCCCCCCCCCCAACTCAGCAGCAGAGAGCGTACTTGAAAGCGCCCACAAGAAGGACTGCAGTTCAGGGGCCTCCATTTGGGCTGGATCTGTCCTGATACATCAGCATTGTCCCCAGTCACAAACCCAGTTCTGTTCCTTTTATTAAATTCCT
>NW_015170341.1:2633-21359 GCF_001447785.1 Gekko japonicus | reverse complement strand
TGCTGGAGGGCATCCCATGAAAGTATTCAGTCTAAGGGGAGGAACGCTCTCCAAACTGCTTCCGAGTTGACTCCAGTCGTTTAGCAAGAATTAGAGCAGATGCTGGAAAGCACCGACGGGAAGACGCTCTCCTTCACCGCGTTCTCACGCAGAGTTCAGGAGGTGGGGAGCAGCCTCTCATCAGACGGCTTCCTAACTGGGAAGAAAACAGGAGCATGGAGAAGAAGTCCCAACACGCGCCTCTCCCTCTCTCCCTGTGAACGGAACAATCAAGGGAAGCATATTTAATTCCACTTGTAGCGCACTTTTAAAAAAAAAAGACACACACACTCGCAATGTTCCTTCTGGCGTGTAATTTGCAGAGCGACTGTGATAGATTATGGATATCAAAGCTCTATTTGGAAATTGCTGGAGGTAAGACGGCTTAACCCGGAGAAGTTCCTTTCACAGCTGAAGAAACATCATTAAAACGGGGGATGAGACATTCGAGGAGGGGGGCCCTTTCTCCCGTGGCAGGTGCGGCACTTGAGTCCCAATCTGAAGGATGTCCTCCAAGGGGGAATCCGACGGCACTGGGCACTCCCATGTGGGCATGACTCGTATTTATTGTTTTTTTTTATTTAATTCATTTATACCCCTCCCCCATTTCTCCCCACTTGGGACCCAAAGCGATCCAGCTTTCTCCTCTCCATTTTGTCTTCACAACAACCCTGTGAGGTAGGTCACCTTATTTATTTATTTATTTATTTCGATGTCCTAGGCCGCCAAGGGCAGTCAATGGAATTGCTGAGTGGTTGGGTTAGAATGGATAAAAGGACGTCCTTCTTCACCCAAAGAGTGATTAACCCATGGAATTCACTGCCACAGGAGGTGGCGGCGGCTACAAGCATGGACGGCTTCAAGAGGGAAATGGATAAGCATAAGGAGCAGAGGTCCATCAGTGGCTATTAGCCACAAGGTATAGACAGGAACTCTCGGTCTGGGGCAAGGGATGCTCTGTCTTCTTGGTGCTTGGGGGGGGGGGTCAACAGTGGGAGGGCTTCTGGTGTCCTGGCCCCACTGGTGGACCTCCTGGTGGCACCTGGTATTTTTGGCCACTGTGTGACACAGAGTGTTGGACTGGATGGGCCATCGGCCTGATCCAACATTGACTTCTCTTATGTTCCCTTATGTTCTCCCCAGCTTGCCCCAATACTCTGCATGAGCACTTTGAGGTTCTTCACTCCACCTGTAAACTTTATACTGAGTCAAGCTGTACAGCTTGAATGAGTTTCTCCCGAGGGTTATCCTTTTTATCATTAAGCAGGACAGAATTCTTTGTTGCAAACGCGCCCAGTGACTCTTTCTTGGCATCCAGACCCCTTTTCTTGCTGGAGAAAAGTAGAATTCTCCTATCCGACAACTCTCCATCGAATTCCATCAAGGAAGGCTGCAGGAGTCGATGTGCGCGCCTTCATCATCTCTCCGGTCTTACTCCCCCTCCGTACAATGCATGTTTCCCACCACAGCACCTTTTCGAATGGTTCTGGAGTCCTGCTAATGGCTTTCCTTCCATTTTTTTCCTGCTCCCAATTAACCTTTCCTTCTCCCTTTAATCCAGCTTGTTGCACACTCCCCAACATTCCTCATTTTTTATCAGCCTAATTGCAATTTTTTTTAATCTCTACCGTTTGATCCCCCCCCCCATCTAATTATCTTGTTATCATGGACACCTAGGTGTAAAATTACTGGGTTATTGATAATTCCTGTTGATTTTTCTTCTTTAAGCAAAGCATCTCCTAGTGGGATGTAAAAATTAGCCACCGTGCAGTCACCACGAGTGATCTGTATAGGTGGGATTAACGGAGGAGGCCTGTGGTGGAATCCCTTTCCCCCCATAAAAAAATTAAAACATTTGACCATTTAAAAACAGCATGTAAAATTATAAAATACTAAACGAAAACACAACAAACAGTGGCTGCGATAACACACACTAATCCACTTTCAATCCACCTTCGGCGCACTTTTGCAACTGGGTTTTACGGTGTGAACTGGCAAAATCCTGTTGGAAAGTGCATCAAAAGTGGATTGAAAGTGCATTTTTTTATGTGTTTTATGTTACTGGAGGTATGCTGAACAACACAAAAAAGTCTTCACCCAATAGTGGAAGACACTGATAGAAGGAGACAGGCAAAGCTCTCTCTAAGGAAGAGAAGAAGAAGAAGAGATTGGATTTACACCCTGCCCTTCACTACCCAAAGGAGTCTCAGAGCGGCTTACAAACTCCTCTCCCCTTACCTCCCCACAACAGACACCCTGTGAGGTAGGCGGGGCTGAGAGAGCTCTTGACAGAAACTACTCTTTTTCAAGAACAGCTCTTATCAGAACTACGGCTTTCCCAAGGTCATCCAGCAGCTGCGAGTGAAGGAGTGGGGAATCAAACCCGGTTCTCCTAGATTAGAGTCCGCGCACTCAACCACTACACCAAACTGGTGGGAGGGAGTTCCAAAGATTTGCATGCTGAAGGAACACTGTCAGGTGCATCCCTCACTGAAAATAACCAGGTTTCCACATCCGGCTCCAGTGGATAACTAGAGACACACCATCAGGACTTATTCCTGCAGTTGATGGAGTTCCTCGCACCTCCCATTTTATTTTTAAATTTATTATTTCAATTTATATACTGCTTCCCTTCCACAAAGCGGGGCTCAGAGCTGTTCACAACAAAACTAAAAAAGAGATAATGAATATAGCTAAAACAGTATAAAGTGCAGAGTATAAAAAAGCAAACCATTTACAACTGATGGCAGCGGATCCAGTAGTGGATCCAGTTTGTTGTAGTGGTTAGGAGTGTGGACTCTATTCTGGTAGAACTGGGTTTGATTCCCCACTCCTTTGTATGCAGCTGCTGGTGTGACCTTGGGTCACTCTTAAGTTCTTTCAGAGCTGTTCTGTCAAGGGCCGTTCTCGGGAGAGCTGTCTCAGCCCCACCTACCTCACAGGGTGTCTGTTGTGGGGAGGGGGAGGGAAAGGAGATTGTAAGCCGCTCTGAGACTCCTTTGGATCTCCTCCTCCTCCTCTCCTCCTCCTCCTCCCCCCCAACACACACTTAAACAGGAAAGGCCTGACAAAAAAGCTCAGCCTCATCTAAGAAGGCATTCCACCATGACAGGACTACAGCTGAAAAAGCTCTTGTCCTGTTGGACACCAGACATGTGACCTGAGGGCCCGACACCACCAGTAGGCCATGAGATGAGGGCCACAGCTGCTGAGAGGGGTTGCAAGGGGAAATTCGTGCTGAAATGTGCAGCTCAGAGGAGGGGGAATGCATCTCTGCTTTAACTGATTGATCGATTAACTAATTGCTGCCCAAGAGTGTGTGCCTCACCCCTTTGGCCCTGATCAGCCTCCTCTCAATAGCGAAAAGAAAACATTGGTCTGATAGGATGGATGGGATCAGCACACAAATACATCATTAAAACAAGCTGAACCCAGAGTTTGAAATAAGTACAAAAGATAAAACAACAGTTAAAACATCAGGGAGGGAGGGAGGATCACCGAGAGAACGCAAAGCAAAACGGAAAAGTCTTCACCCGCTGGCGGAAGACAGCAACAGAGAACAGGCAAAGTCCCCTGGGAGAAAGGAGAGTTCTAGAGTTTTGGTGCCACTACAGAAGAAGGAGGAGGAGGAGAAGAAGGAGAAGAAGAAGAGGAAGAGGAAGAGGAAGAAGAAGAAGAGGAAGAAGAAGAAGAGGAGGAGGAAGAGGAAGAAGATGAGGAAGAAGAAGAAGAGGAAGAGGAAGAAGAAGAGGAAGAAGAAGAAAAAGAAGAAGAAGAAGAGATTGGATTTATACTCGGCCCTTCACTCGGAGTCTCAGAGCAGTTTACAAGCTCCTTTCTCTTCCCCTCCCCACAACAGACACCCTGGGTGGGGTCACACATGCCAGATAAAGTGGGGGGGGCAAGGCTCCTTCCACCTGCTCCATTCTGTCCACATCCTTTTTGAAGTGAGGCCTCCAGAACTGCACACAAGACTCCAGGTGTAGCCTGGCGAATGCAGTGTACAATGGGACTATGACCATTGTTCCTTCTAAGATGAGTTAGTGTGAGCTAGCTCGCAGTGTTTTAGCCTCCAGCTCACACATTATTGTCGTCACTCAGCAAGGATGACTCCAGAGGATACTAATTTATGCAGCAGCCCAATCGCTCGCTCACACCTTTAATGACAGCAGCTCACAAAGCAGAATTTTTGCTCACAGGACTCCACAGCTTAGAGGGAACATTGACTATGACATCTTGCGATTTGAATGTGATGCCTCTGTTGATACACCCCAAGATCACATTCGCCTTTTTTGTCGCCGCATCACACTGGCTGTGCATATGAATATTGTTGTAGATCACTGAAATGATTGCCTCTTTAATTTCGTTGTACTATGTACAATGACAATAAAGTATATTATTATTGTTGTTGTTGTTGTTGTTGTCGTCGTCATCATCATCATCATTATCATCATCATCATCATTATTTACGGTCTTGTTCACACACACCGCTACCCAGAACTGTACCCCCCCATCCAGTATGCATGTTCCTCATTTTTGTTACCCAGATGTTGAACTCGGCATTTATCCTTGTTAAATTGCATCTTGTTCACATCCGCCCACTTTCCCAGGGTGTTCAGATCTCGTTGAATTCTGCCTCTGTCTTCTGGTGTGTTTGCTGCTCCTCCCAGTTCGGTGTCATCTGCAAATGTAACGAGTAGCCCCTCCACACCCTCATCCAGATCACTGATAAAAACATTGAAAAGTAACCAGTCCAGAACCAAGCCCTGTGGCACCCCACCGGACACCTCCCTCCATTCAGATGAAATGCCATTGACCAATGCTCCCTCTAAGCTGTGGAGTCTTGTGAGCAAAAATTCTACTTTGTGAGCTACTGGCATTAAAGCTGTGAGCCCGCGATTTGGCTCCTGCGTAAATTAGTTTGCCCTGGAGCCATCCTTCCTGAGCTAAGAGCAAAATGTGTGAGCCGGAGGCTAAAAAAACTGTGAGCTAGCTCACACTAACTCAGCTTAGAGGGAACACTGCCATTGACAACTACTCCCTGACTGCAGTTCTCCAACCAGTTCCCTATCCACCTAACTGTCCTAGAGTCCAGTCCGCAATCCTCTAGTTTACCCATCAGAACATCATGGGGAACCCTGTCAGAAAAGCTTTACAGAAATCCAGGTAAACAACATCAACAGCATTCCCTCGAGCCAGTAAGTTCATCACTTGATCGAATAAGAAAATAAGGTTGGTCTGGCAGGACTTGTTGAGGACAAATCCATGCTGAGTTTCCCGGATCACCCAGTTGTCCTTTAGATGCTCGCAGATTGATCCCTTTAACATCTGCTCCAGTATCTTCCTTGGGACAGAGGTCAGACTGACTGGTCATCCCTCCTCCCTTTTTTGGAAATTGAGAAAAAATCTGCCCTCCTCCGGTCTTGTGGCATGTCTCCTGTCCTCCATGAGGTTTAGAAGATGATGGACAACAGCTCTGCAAGCTCTCTAGGAAGTCCTTTGAGCACTTTTGGGTGCATACCATCTGGCCTGGGGATTTGTACTCACCCAATGCAGCCAGGTGTTTCTCAACTACCTCTCTGTCCATTTCAACCAACATCCCGGATGCCACAATCACCTACTACCATCTCTAGATGAGCCTGTTTTCTTCTCCAGGGGGGAAAAAACTGAGGCAAAATCGGCACTGAGCCTTTCTGCTTTCTCTCTGTCCTCTGTCAGAGTTTCTCCATTTTCACCCAAAGGTGGGCCCATCGCCTCTTTTATCTTGCCTTTGCTCCTCACCAGGGGTCATTTCGTAGAAAAAGAGGTGCAGGAGCTCATTAGCGTAACTCATTAGCATAACTCATTTGCATAGGCCACACCCCCTGACATCACCGGAAGTGTGTCGGAAGGCAACACCCACCGCTCAGGCTCCACTGGACTGTTTTGGATTGCTAGCTATTGGGGGGGGGGGACGTGCAGATCTGTCCTCGCAGAGGAGGGAGAGCTTGTACCTGAATAAAACTTGGTCTTAAAGGTGCCACTGGGCACTTTTGGACCGGGGAACTGGGGGGGGGGCTCTGCAACTTACCTGGCTGCTTCTTGCTCCTCGTGGCCCGACTGAGGGCGGCTGGGGGCAGGGGGCGGGGCTTGGTGCCCGCCCCCTGGGCTCCTTACTTCCGGAGCTCCGCTCCTGTGCGCTTCCGCCAGAAATGACTCCTGCTCCTTACACATCTGAAGATTTTCTTGTTGTAGTGAGCCTCCCTGGCCAGGTTTAGCTCATTCTGAGCCTTGGCCTCTCTGATGGCTGACCGACAGTGCCTAGCAACCCACAGATCCCCTTCTTTAGAAGCATGTCCTCGCCTCCATTTCTTGAACATTTCCTTTAACTCCCTTAGCGCATCACAGAGTTCTCTGTTCATTCACATTACTTCTTGGATTACCTAGCATGTTTCCTTCTCGTTGGAATAGCGATGGCTCAAGCTTGCAAGAGCTCTTGTTTTAGGAGAGCCCACCCTTCGCTTGCTCCTTTCCCTTCCAGCAGTCCTGCCCACGGAATGCTTCTCATCATGCCTCTGAGTTTATTAAAGTCTGCCCTACTGAAATCTAACACACACCTGTGGCTACAAACTTCACAGCAAAAGGAATTCTGGCAGGACATGGCCACTTCCCCCTAAGGTCCCCACCACCGTTTCCCCATCTTCCATCTCTTGCCTGTTGGTCAATATGAAGTAGAGTATGGCTGAGGACCTCGTAGTTCCCTCCATCATCTGATGAAGGAAGTTGTCGGCCGGACAGGTCTTGAATGTGCGTGACTGTGGACGCTTTGCAGAGTTTGCCTCCCAGCACACATCAGGGAAGTTGAAGTCACCCATAACTACCAGGGCATGTTGTTTGGCTACCCTGTCAAGCTGTTCCAGGAGGGCAGCATCCACCTCCTCGTCCTGGTCAGGAGGTCCGTAGCAAACTCCAGCCACAATACTGTTTGTCCGTCCTTCCCTTGTCCTCACCCAGATACTTTCCACTGGGCTGTCGCCCTCCTCCTCCAGTATTTCCTGACAGAAAAAGAAGGAGGAGGAGGAGGAGATTGGATTTATACCCCGCCCTTCACTACCCAAGGGAGTCTCAGAGCAGATCACAAACTCCTTCCCACAACAGACACCCTGTGAGGTAGGTGGGGTATAAATCCAATCTCTTCTTCGTATGATGTTCCTCCAAGAGATCCAGTTTGGTATAACGCTTAGGAGTGTGGACTCTAATCCGGGAGAACCGGGTTTGATTGCCCATGTCTCCACATGCAGTTGCTGGATGACTTTGGGCAAGCCACAGTTCTCTCCCTATGAGGAAAGGTTAAAGTGCTTAGGGCTCTTTAGCTTGGACAAACGACGACTGAGGGGTGATATGATCGAGGTTTATAAGATGATGCATGGGATAGAGCAGGTAGGGAAAGAGGTACTTTTCTCCCTTTCTCACAATACAAGAACTCGTGGGCACTCCATGAAATTGCTGAGCGGTCGGGTTAGAACGGATAAAAGGAAGTACTTCTTCACCCAAAGAGTGATTAACACATGGAATTCACTGCCACAGGAAGTGGTGGCAGCTACAAGCATGGACGGCTTCAAAAGGGAATTAGATAAGCATATGGAGCAGAGGTCCATCAGTGGCTATTAGCCACAAGGTATAGATAGGGACTCAGGGGCAAGTGATGCTCTGTCTTCTTGGTGCTTGGGGGGGGGGGTCAACAGTGGGAGGGCTTCTAGTGTCCTGGTCCCACTGGTGGACCTCCTGATGGCCCCTGGTGTTTTTGGCTACCGTGTGACAGTGTTGGACTGGATGGGCCTTTGGCCTGATCCAACATTGGCGTCTCTTATGTTCTTATGTTCTCAGAGCTGTTTTCTCAAGAGCAGGTCTCAAAGAACTCTCTTAGCCCCACCTAAGGGAAAGGGAAAGGGGATTCTAAACCACTCTGAGACTCCTTCGGGTAGAGAAGGGCAGGGTAAAAAATCCGACCTCCTCCTCCTCCTCTTCTTCAATTTCAGCAGTCACAGAGCCCCGTGAGAGGCAACATCCAGGTGGTCTCGCTGGGCTGCCACGGAAGGCCTTCACACATATTTCCAATTCTCTCTGAAGCCTGTTGCGGTTCTTCGGGGGTGGGGAGGGGGGTGTTCGGCTCCTCGTGTGAGCGCCTGAATAATGCAATGTGCGCATCGGCCTTGGTGACTTTTAAAAGCGGAATAATCCGTAAGTGGTGCATATGAGATTTATGGGGGTCAGATCCGAGAAGATTGCAAATCTCCTCCTGACACTCGGGTGAGGTATGGACGGAAAGTTTCCTCGCAGGTAAGTTTCAGCAAGGACAAAGTTGCATATTATTCAGCGTTTGACGGGAGAGAAAGAAAAAAACCGTTTTCTCCCCCTACAGCCTGCACTTGTGGGGGGAGGGGGGATATCTGCTAACTACAATGGAATCACCTTGGCCTTAAGCTGTCCTTTCCAGGGCCGCATTGACAGCTCATTAATGAATCTTTTCAGCACAAAAAAGGGAACCTTTTCAAGGAAGGCGAAACCTCTGCCAACCTCCCCCCCCCCTTCATGCTAAGTTCCCAGCGTTTGCAGTACTGGTCAGCTGTTGCATTACTACCAGTGTTCCCTCTAAGCTGAGTTAGTGTGAGTTGCCTCAGTTTTTTAGCCTCCGGCTCACACATTTTTTTGTCTTAGCTGAGGAAGGATGGCTCCAAAGCAAACTGAGGCCCCGGTCACATGGAGAATTTGCAGTGCGAAAGGCATGAATGTCGGGTGGATTTTTGGGGTGCGATCACACCACAACATCTGGGAAGCGTAGCACATCTGTGACCAACCCATGGCATCCCGCCGAAGATGCGGAGGTAAAAAGTACCAAGGAAAGTGCACTAGTATTTGGAAAACGCGTGGCACAGGCGGGCGTCTGATCGCTAGTAGCCTGTGGCATCCGGCGCCCGTCCACGTCCCATTGCAAACTGGATGTTTTTTGTAAGCGCATGCGCACAAACACAAAACTGAAAGCAGTGCTGCTCCGTGGAACTGCGCATGCGCACAAACGCGAAATGCTTGTGTGATTGCGCCGCGCCGCTTCTTTGCCATGCTGCAGCATCGCCGTGTGATCGCCAGCTAACAGCCTAAGCACGGAGACTCGGGGGACCGTGTGATTGGGCTACTGCGCTTTATTTTGCTCCGGGGCGAACAGCCACACTTCCCCCCCGCGTTATCTGGTCTGTGTGACCGGGGCCTGATTTATGTAGAAGCCAAACCACTCGCTCACAACTTGGATGCCAGTAGCCCACAATGTAGAATTTTTGCTCACAAGATTCCATAGCTTAGAGGGATCATCAATTCCTACCATTTTCTTTTTCTTTTTTGTAAAAAAATTAGTTTCCTCTTCCTATAAAGAGCGATGCTATCTGGTTGCCAGGGATGTCACGGAAGGCAAGTCAATGCTTTCGATCAGTTCGCTGTCTGTGACATCATTGTGTGTCAAATCTCATTGGCTACGTGATTGCATCACTCTTTTTAAGATGAGGAGAATATAAGGGCATCAAAAGAGCCCTGCTGTCTCATAAGAACATAAGAACATAAGAGATGCCAATGTTGGATCAGGCCAAAGGCCCATCCAGTCCAACACTCTGTATCACACAGTGGCCAGAAATACCAGTGCCATCAGGAGGTCCACCAGTGGGGCCAGGACATTAGAAGCCCTCCCACTGTTGACCCCCCCAAGCACCAAGATGACAGAGCATCACTTGCCCCAGAGTCCCTATCTATACCTTGTGGCTCAGACTGGAGGTGCCTCTAGTCTAACCTTTAGTTTTTTTGGGGGGGTGGCTCAATGGTAGAGCACCTACCTTGAATGCAGAAAGTCCCAAGTTCAAGCCCCAGCATCTCCGGTTAAAAGGACCAGGCGGGAGGTCTCTGCTTGAGACCCTGGAGAGCCAC
The DNA here is from genome assembly GCF_001447785.1 of Gekko japonicus. Lineage (NCBI taxonomy): Eukaryota > Metazoa > Chordata > Lepidosauria > Squamata > Gekkonidae > Gekko > Gekko japonicus. The sequence continues at coordinate 11,372 of NW_015170341.1, read as the reverse complement.
TGCCAGTTTGTGTAGACAATTCTGACCTTGATGGATTAGTAGTGGTCTGATTCAGTATACGGCAGCTTCATGTGTGTGTGTCCCTGCAGTGGCTGACCAGATGCCCTGCAAATCTCACAGCAGAGACACAGAGGCCAAAGCCTCACTTTGGTGTTGCCACCAGCATCCGTTCTTTAAAGCCGGGGTCTCCAGGTTTCTGAGCTGTGGGCTCCTTTGCAATTCTGACTCCAGGTGGTGGGTGCCACCACAAAATGGCTGCTGCAGGAGGCAAAACCGTACACACGCCCAGAGGACATACAAATGCAGGGAAGAAGAGGGGTCATTTTGAAAAATACACTGGGAAAGAGGAGTGAAAGGGAGAATAAAACCAAGTCTAGGGGCAGGTGCTGCTGGAGCAATGTTATCATCGTAAGCCAGTCTGGGCTGAGTGATGGCTCAGATTGCTCAGATGAAGAGTTAACTGCTAGTACTCAGCTGGTAATGGAACAGCCAGCTGCGGCTGGCTCTGAGCCAGAAGAAGAAAAACAAGAGGTCAGCTCAGGCATCCCTACATATGTACGCTTGTGCCATCAAGTCACAGCTGACTTCAGGTGACCCAAGCAAGGCTTTCAAGGCAAGGGAGAAGCAGAGGTGAACACACGAACACATAGAAAAGAGCCAGTTTGGTGTAGTGGTTAAGTGCGCGGACTCTAATCTGGAAGAACCGGGTTTGATTCCCCACTCCTCTACTTGCAGCCGCTGGATGACCTTGGGCAAGCCATAGTTCTGTCAGAGCTGTCCTTGAAAAGAGCACTTTCTGTTAGAGCTCTCTCAGCCCTGCCTACCTCACAGGGTGTCTGTTGTGGGGAGGGGAAGGGAAAGGGGTTTGTAAGCCTCCCTGAGACTCTGAGTGAAGGGTGGGGTATAAATCCAATGTCCTCTTCTTCTAGAATCATAGAGTTGGAAGGTACCCCCAGGGTCATCTAGTCCAACCCGTTGCACAATGCAGGAAATCCACAAATACCTCCCCCTCCACACCCTCAGTGACCACCCCCAGTGACCATGCCCAGAAGATAACAAAAACCCTCCAGGATCCCCGGACAAACTGGCCTGGAGAAAAACTGCTTCCGGATCTCAGAGTGGCAATCAGCATTTTCCTGGGCATGTAAGAAAAGGCCAACATGCACTGAATCAGACCGTGGGTCCATCAGGTTCAGTATTGCCTATTTAGACTGGAAGTAGCTCTCAAGGGTCTCAGGCAGAGGTCTTTCACATCACCTACAGCCCAGTCCTTTTAGCTGGAGATGCCGGGGATTGAACCTGGGACCTTCCACATGCCAAGCACATGCTCAACCACTGAGTTGAGCCCATCTGCAGAGTCTGTTGGTCCAACACAGCCCTCTGTTCCTCTACAGAGTCTTCCTGGGTGGCCTCCCTGCCAAATACTGCCCCTGCTTAATTTCAGAGATCTGACGAAATTGGGCGATACCGCACCACCTTCCCTCTCCCCAGCCATTCCTAGCACCGCAAATTCTTCGGTCTGTTACTGCAGCATCCAGTGTTAGCCTCCATTTCAAGACAGCCCGAGCGACCGGATTTCTCCAGCTCTAATGGCAAGCCTGGCATGGCTTCTGAAGTCGCAACTGTGGGATGGCGCAGCATCTGCCAGGGCCGTCATGCATGTAATGTCTGGTTAGCGCCGACAATCCCTCCGTGATTTACTCTCCGCGTAATGTATGGGTGGCAGGACACCACTCCAGAGGAAGGAGAATCATCCGACTGCCTGGAATATCAAGTGGAGCAGATGACACGCTCAGCTGAACAGACCGGTTCCGCATGAATTTGGATGCAGATACCCCGCGGAAATCCTCTCGCCGAACAATGGGAGAGAAATCGTCGAGGCGGGATGATGCCCCTCGGATCCAATATCCTGACTGCGACCGTCGCCAGCGAGATGCCCCTAGGAGGCTTATCGGTGGCACCTTCCTGGCCTCGGACCCTCTGATCTGTGAGACCGCCTCTCCCCCCCCCCCAATCACAGCTTTCCTCATCTGAGCAGGGCCTTCTGCAAGTTCCGGCCTGCAAATGGGCAAAATCAACAACTGCCCCCGGACACAGTGCCTTCTCTGTTGTGGCCCCGGCCTTGTGGAACGGCCTATCTGAGGTCAGGGAGGCTCCCACTAGGGATGTCAGACCCCCTGGTGCGGGTGGGGGTCCCCCGGTTTTGGGTGCTCTTCTCCACTCGAAATTACTCCCCCCTAAACAGGCAAGAAGCCCGAAATAAATATGATGATGTGCCTATGTAACCTGGAAGTGATGTAGGCACTTTAGGGGGGCAATGTTCTTCTTTTGGGGGCAAAACTCTATGGTAGAAGCTAATTCTACCATGGAGTTTTGCCCAAAACCAGAGTGTTGCCCCCCAACATCTCCAACGTGCCTATGTTGCTTCTGGATAGGCACTGTTGGAAATATGTGTGTTGCAAGGTCTAAAATCCAGTCACTGTAGGCTTAATGTGTGTTTACTTTGTGTGCTATTGTTTAGACTGACCTGGAAGGGAACCTGGCTCAGAGCCAATGGAAACAAAGCCCGCAAAACTGAAGTCTGTTTACTCACAGTCATCGGTTAATGTATTCAGGTGATTTCCTTCTAGGGGTCAAGAAGAAGAGGAATCTCCATTGTTGTTGTAGACCATGTGGTCAAACTGTAAAGGTTCCCGTGAACCCTTCCCTTTAGAAATAAAGAGTTTTCCATAGAAGAAAATGCCTCCTCGCCAGTGAAGCAAAGATCCATTGCAATCTCTGAATATTTAACTATTTTGCCAATTTTTCCAACAGGCACATCACATTTAGCTTCAGCATTCCGGCCTGTTCCTGGGAAGTTCACCCCCCCATTCCCTGCCAGTTGGTTCAAGGGACCTGGGAACTCTAGATCCCCCTCCCATGGCCTTCCTCAAACTATGCAAAGCTGAATTATTCAAGAGGGCTTTTCTACGCAGGCACTGTACTAAATGATTCACAAAGTTACTTAGATAAATCACTAGGGACTGCAGTCTACACTTTGGAAGAAGTGTGTCTATGCACGAAAGCTTATAGTCAGAACTGAACTTTGTTGGTCTTAAATATGCCATTGGACTCAAACTTTCTTCTGTGGCTTCAGATCAACACGGCTAAAACCACCTGAATCTAACCACTCTGTACGGTTTACTTAAACTAGGATCCTACGGTATAATTTTTGTATCATTCAATGTGCTTCGCTTCGGTTCCGTGTTTAGATTTCTGACTGGTTCTACGACCTAATCCTACTGCATTGCTTACTGAATACCCCACCCAACCAATTGTATTGACTCACTTTGTGCCATTCACCTTGAGTCCAAGCGAAGTATCTATGACGTCACTCAAATAAATAAATAAATGAAGTATAATAACTTGAAAGGTAAGAGAACCCATCGCCATTGGTGGTGGTGTCTCAATTCACCCTTCTGTCACACACACACAGGAAGGCACACATCCGCATGGGGAGTACACGGGGGGGGGGGCGTGTCCCATGCGCACGGGCCAGCTAGTGAGCCAGTCCACATGAAGCCTGCTGCTGGGTGACCTTGGGCCAGTCACATGGAATTCACTGCCACAGGAGGGGGTGGCGGCTACAAGCATGGACGGCTCCAAGAGGGAATTGGATAAGCATATGGAGCAGAGGTCCATCAGTGGCTCTTAGCCACAAGGGATACATAGGGGCTCTGGGGCAAATGATGCTCTGTCATCTTGGTACTTGGGGGGGGCAACAGTGGGAGGGCTTCTAGTGTCCTGGCCCCACTGCTGGACCTCCTGATGGCACCTGGTATTTTTGGCCACTGTGTGACACAGAGTGTTGGACTGGATGGGCCATTGGCCTGAACCAACACTGGCTTCTCTTATGTTCTTATGTCTGGGGCAAGGGATGCTCTGTCTTCTCGGTGCTTGTAGGGAGGGGCAACAGTGAACATAAGAACATAAGAGACGCCAATGTTGGATCAGGCCAAGGCCCATCCAGTCCAACACTCTGGGTCACACAGTGGCCAGAAATACCAGGGGCCATCAGGAGGTCCACCAGTGGGGCCAGGACATCAGAAGCCCCCCCACTGTTGACCCCTCCCCAAGCACCAAGAAGACAGAGCATCCCTTGCCCCAGAGTCCCCATCTATAGCTTCTGGCTAATAGCCACTGATGGACCTCTGCTCCATATGGTATCTAATTCCCTCTTGAAGATGTCCATGCTGTGGGGTTTCCAAGGCAAGAGACGTTCGGAGGTGGTCTGCCCTTGCTTGCCTCTGCATAGCAACCCTGGGCTTCCATCCAAATACTAACCAGGGCCGACCCTGCTTAGCTTCCAAGACCTGACGGGACTGGGCTAGCCTGGGCCATGCAGGTAACGGCCCCCTGGTTTCCGCTGCCCCCAAAAGCTGGACACTTCAGCTGGGGGTGGTGGAGGAGTGCTTTGGTGTCGTGGTGAAGTGCGCGGACTCTAATCTGGAAGGACCGTGCTTGATTCCCCACTCCTCCACTTGCACCTGACTTTTGGCAAGCCATGGGCTGAGTTCAGACGGGCAGTTTGAAGCGGGAGGGAGTCGTGGCAAAACAGAGCTGGAACAAACTGTTCTGGGTTTTCCCGTTCACATTGCAGCGACTGATGCGGGAGCATACCGGGAGGAGGCGCAAGGGAGCATTCAGACTGTTGGCCTGCAGGCACGGCTGTAAGGCACGGCTTTCTCTTTCCATGGAGATATGCGCTTATGCGCATGAGCGCTTATGTGCATAAGAAAAAATGCGGCTTTTGGCATTCACACTTTGTTGGTGTGGGATGGACGCGGAATAATCGCGCTTTCCAGGGTTTGCTACCACTTTCACCAGGTATCTTTTAAACTCGGGAGCGAAGCGTTACCGGATGGGTTGAATACGGGTGGGGAACGCCGGACAGATGTGCCTGTGTGAACGGCCCATTTAATCCGGTTGTGGAACATTTCTGAAACGGGCCTATATTGGGGCAAACTGCCAGTCTGAACTCGGCCATAGTTCTGGCATGACTGTCCTTGAAAAAGAGCAGTTTCTCTCAAAGCTCTCTCAGCCCCACCTGCCTCACAGGGTGTCTGTGGTGGGGAGGGGAAGGGAAAGGAGTTTGTAAGCCGCTCTGAGACTCCTTTGGGTAGTGAAGGGCGGGGTATAAAGCCAATCTCCTCTTCTTCTAATCTGGGAGAACTGGGTTTGATTCCCCACTCCTCCACTTCCACCTGGCTGGATGACCTTGGGCAAGCCATAGTTCTGATAAGAGCTGTTCTTGAAAAAGAGCAGTTTGTTTCAGAGCTCTCTCGGCCCTGCCTACCTCACAGGGTGTCTGTTGTGGGGAGGGGAAGGAGTTTGTAAGCCACTCTGAGACTCCTTCAGGTAGTGAAGGGCAGGGAATAAACCCAATCTCCTCCTCCTCCTCCTCTTCTTCTTCTGTAATTAATCGCTCGATATTCCCGCAATGTGTTCAGAGCACTGCTTGGAACCGGGCCCGGCAGACCTCCTTTCGGCCGCCTTCCCCTATAATCCTTTCCGCCGTCCTCAGAGCAATCTGCTGCCAGCAGGTTTTCCCAAAGAGGCCTGTCAAAATCCTGGCGATTAATTTGCCGCGCCGCAAATAGATATCGGAATCTGCTTTTGTTTTGGCTCCTGTTTAGGTGCGGGGGGGGGCAGAGACTTGAAGATCGCACCTCCTTACGGGAAGCTACGGCAGCCTCACAAACACTCCAGACGGGTTTCTTGTGGATGTCTTCATCTGGCAGGCTTGTCTTCCTTTTGCTCTTGCCTGTCCTCCGCTGCTACCCCCTCAGAGGGAACGGGGGGGGGGGAGCCAAACGCAGGCTCCCGTCTTCTCGTTTAAGGTGACAGCGGCTCATTAGTGTCAGTCAAATAAATTGGTGTGAAATGTGATCATCCCCGAGAAGGGTGTTTATTTACACTTGCAAATCGGAAATAATACAGTTTAGGGTCTCGGAAGCAACAATTAGGGAATACGTCTGCATGGATTTGTGAGGACGTTTCTTCCTTCGAGCCACATGCAGAATAAATATTTTAGTGATAGGTCGGGCACTTAATTGAATTATTAGGAGAACATGGCTGTTTTGACAGGTGCGCGGCTTCCCTCGGTGAAGAAGGGCTTCCTCGCAGGGAGACCTGCGCTAATAAAGTGGGCCAGTTTGGTGTAGTGGTTAAGTGTGCGGACTCTAATCTGGGAGAACCGGGTTTGATTCCCCACTCCTCCACTTGCACCTGCTGATGTGACCTTGGGTCAGTCACAAGCTCTGGCACAGCTGTCCTTGAAAAAGAGCAGTTTCGGTCAGAGTTCTCTCAGCCCCACCCACCTCACAGGGTATCTGTTGTGGGGAGGGGAAGGGAAAGGAGTTTGTAAGCCGCTCTGAGACTCCAAGTGAAGGGCGGGGTATAAATCCAATTTCTTCTTCTTCTTCTCCTTCTTCTTCTTCTTCTCCCTTTGCAGAGTGGGAATGCGACAGGTCCCCTCCTCCTCCCCACTGGCCGCTCCTTTTTAGTTGTACGGCTAATTCCTGGCTTCTTGGTTTTTATTAGCACGCCGTCATTGATTTCATCCATGTTTTTCTATGATTCATTTCCGTCGTGAGGCTAGCGGCTGGACAGGATTTTGCCGTTTGCGCGATTTAAAATGGGATGTGTGTAGCATGAAAGGTTGCCAACTGGCCGGGAGACAAACACCCCGTCCCTTCAGTAGTGGCTTAATGGGATCATGTTATTTACCTCCACGCCATGGAAGGCCGTGGCTGCCCCTTTCTACACATTAAGCCTCTATCAAAGGAACAGGCCTGTTTCCCTGACGTGGATAGCCCAGGCAAGCCCGATCCCATCAGATCGCAGAAGCGAAGCAGGGCCGACTCCGGCAAGTACTTGGATGGGAGACCTCCTTGGAATACCAGCAGCATGATAGCATGGTGCAAAGATTTAGGATACACTATAGAGACGGATAGATGGTTGAGGATATGGGACACTAATATGAAAACTACAAGAGCAACCGCTTTTAAAGAAAATATTTATAAAGTGGTCTTGAGGTGGTATTTATATCCGGCTAGAGTGGCAAAAGTTTCAAGGGCAACCTCTAGTGTATGCTGGAAATGTAGGCAGAACGTTGATACCTACTTCCACATGTGGTGGAAATGTAGCAAAACAAAGAGATATTGGAAGATGATAAGTAAAATACTGCAAGAAATTATGGAAGTAACTATTCCATTTCAACCAGAATTGTATCTTCTTAACATGATCCCAGAGGGTTTTGGGAAAGTAGAAAAATATTTGTTGTTACATTGTATAATGGCTGCTAGGATTTTGTTTGCCAAGTATTGGAAGAAGGAAGAAATACCGGAAAAGATAGAGGTCATACAAAAGTTTTTTGAAATTGCCGAAATGGACAAAATATCTTGTATATTGAAGGGAGAAGATGAACTACTTTTCGAGAAAAACTGGAAAAAATTGTACAACTGGAAGATCTCGTCAGATCTCGGAAGCTCCGCAGTGTCGACACTGGCAAGTCCTTGGATGGGAGACCTCAAAGGAATACCAGCAGTCGGGAGGCAGGGGCAGGCTGTATTCAGCCACCTCTCTGAAATGTCCAAGCCGTGACTTCCAGGCAGACACACATAGGCACACAAAATACTCACCCAAAAAAAACACCAGCAAGAGTCTGGCAGAGACTGACCAAGAGAGAAGTCTTGGAGGCGTAGTTTTTTTTTTTTTGTATAAAGATTTTGTTGACTCCCCTAAAAAGGGGAGGAGTTTCGCTTAAAAAGAAAGATAAGGAGGGTATATAGTGGGAGGAAGAGAAAGCTGAGTGATGTATTAACTGTTAGATTAAACTGTTAGTAATGTCCAATCATCAAAGGCTTCTTCTGCGTGTTGTCAAACATCTTTTTTCCATTACAGTTACTTTCTATGTTAATTTGTTAGTAATGTTCCTTTGAATTTCTGTTAAAAAGTCTCTTCAGGGCACATTCAGAACCGCTTCTTTAACGCGCTGGTTACTTTTCCCCTCTCAGTGACGGGAGGGGCTTCCTCTGTTTTTCTCTTGCCTCCGGCTTCTTCCCCTCCTCCTTCGGGTCGCTGTTAACTCTTTCAGTTCCTGTGCTGTAAGCTGTCTTCCTTTCATGCCATGCCCGGAGATCTCCAGCTTTGAGAATGGTATTAATTTCAATTTCGCTTTTATCCGCTCCCAATCCCTTCGCTGGATTCTCCTCTTCAATTGTTGACTTTTATAAGCGCTCATGAGGCACTTTTCGCTGTCACAATTCAAGCTTTTCTTTTCCTTCACTTCACAATCCCCGTGGGATTCATAGCCATACACAGTCCAAATATTAAACAGCCGGCACTCACGTTGACACAAACGCCCAGACGGAAGTCAAGTCTTGGAGGCGTAGTTGTCTTTACCCAGCTCCGACATCTTGTTTTTTTATTTTTAGTAAAGTTTTTAAAATGCGCTCCAGGGAAACAAAACCTCTTGCTTATTTTCAAGTACATCAAAGGAAAACATCACTATTCGCTCAGTCCATTCCCCCCCTCTTTTCTTTTTTTTCTTTCTCGCTTATAGAGGATTAATCTCCTCATTTTCCGCTGAAGGGGGGGGGAAACGTTCTTAGTTCATTTTCTCTGTATTTTGACAACTCACAGTTACGCCAGTCTTTTCTTTTCCATTTTTTTTCGCTTCATCACTCGGTGACGCCC
>NW_015170341.1:0-2105 GCF_001447785.1 Gekko japonicus | reverse complement strand
TGACATGATTGAGGTCTATAACATTATGCGTGGGATAGAGCAGGTCGAGAAAGAAGTACTTTTCTCCCTTTCTCACAAGACAAGAGCTCGTGGGCACTCCATGAAATTGCTGAGTAGTTGGGTTGGAATGGATAAAAGGAAGTCCTTCTTCACCCAAAGAGGGATTCACACATGGAATTCACTGCCGCAGGAGGTGGTGGCGGCTAAATGAATGGATGGCTTCAAGAGGGAATTGGATAAGCATATGGAGCAGAAGTCCATCAGTGGCTATTAGCCATAAGGTATAGATAGGAACTCCCACGCTGGGGCAAGGGATGCTCTGTTTTCTTGGTGCTTGGGGGGAGGGGGCAACAGTTGGAGGGCTCCTAGTGTCCTGGCCCCACTGCTGGACCTCCTGATGGCACCTGGTATTTTTGGCCACTGTGTGACAGAGTGTTGGACTGGATGGGCCATTGGCCTGATCCAACACTGGCTTCTCTTATGTTCTTTGTGTCCAGATCAAGGGAGGTGGTAGTTCCGCACTATTCTGCTATGGTCAGGCCCCACCTGGAGTACTGTGTCCACTTTTGGGCACCACATTTGAGGAAGGATGTTGACAAGCTCGAGCGTGTCCAGAAGAGGGCAACCAGTATGGTGAGAGGGTTGGAATCCAAGTCTTATGAGGAAAGGCTGAAAGAGTTGGGTATGTTTAGCCTGGGAAAGAGAAGGCTTAGAGGGGACATGACTGCAGTCTTCAAGTATTTGAAGGGCTGTCATGTAGAAGATGGAGCAGATCTATTCTCTCTTGCTCTAGATTGCAAGACTAGATTGAATGGGTGGGAATTACAAGGGAGTCGTTACCGGCTACATATCAGGAGAAACTTCCTAACTGAAGGAGTGGTTGAGCAGTGGAACAGTCTGCCTCGGAAGGTGGTGGATGCTCCTTTACTGGACATTTTCAAGCGGAGGCTGGATGACCATCTTTTGGGGATGTGGTAGGGGTCTCTTTCAGCTATGCTCCTGCAGAGTGCAGGGGGTTGGATTAGATGACCTGCAAGGTCCCTTCCAACTCTAACATTCTATGATTTGACGAATCAACCGTAGGGAAGTAGTGTGCTGGACAGCGACAGACTTTGTAGAGGGTAATACATTCCTGTTTCTGTGCTGTTAAAAATCAAGATTCAGCTCAGACCGGATTGCACAGCAAGATAGACAGGTCACCTCTACTAGTCTTATGGCCAAATGGTCATTTTAGCTAGATGCTTTTGCTGACCCAGGAGGAACTATACAGAAAGCACCTTTCATTGGTTCACACATCTCATACCTTTACCATTAAGTAGCTGAAGGATCTTTAAAACATCCTTGCATGCCATTTCTTTTTCTCTTTCTTTTTAATTATTTGAATGATAAGCTCAAAATTAGCAGATAACTTGTAATGGCAGTCCTTGATTCACCACAAGCTTGATGATCATCTTTGTAATTGTTTTCCTTCATGCTTTACTAAGCACTGCCTCGTCTTTTATTTCAGTCTTCAATAAAGAGCTTAAAATCTTTAGAAAAATCAAGATTCAGCTGACGTGTGTTGTGCGTGTGGCTTTTTTCCTCTTTGGGGCACGTGCGTTCTTTTGGTGCAAAAATGTTCAAGGCCGGCGGAGGCCAGTGTTCCAGAAACCTTCGCTCCATCAGTCAAGCCAGTGATTACCGTCACGCCATCTCTCTTTTTATCCATATTGATGCTTCAATGGAGCACTTGGAGAAAGCCCCGGGATATCAGTGCCCAGAAGAACAGTTCCTGGAAAGTTAGTGCCCTGCCTGGGATGGTGTTCGTCTACGGTTATTGTTAACAGGCAGTATTTAGTGATGCCTAAGAGCCAATAAAGCATTATAAGAGGACCTTTTGAAGTCTTTGCACTGCTAGAGCCTTTGGAAGTGCGGCAAGAAAAAGACGGATGTCCGGGTAAAGCGGCTGTGCGGCCATGTCCCAGGATGAAGTTGTGCAGGGCATTGCGGGAGGGGCTGTGACTCAATGGAACCGCCTCTGCTTTGCATGCAGAATGATCTTGCCTCATAATAAGATTCCGGGTCCTTCAAAGTCAGTTTTGTCTGAGAGCCAGTTTGGTGTAGTG
>NW_015170340.1:360096-361732 GCF_001447785.1 Gekko japonicus | reverse complement strand
ATCAAAAAAACTAAGATCATGGCAAAAAAAACTAAGATCCCCATCATTCCTTGGCAAATAGAAGGGGAAGTCGTGGAAGTAGTGACAGACTTCACGCTCCTGGGATCCCAGATCACCGCAGACTGTGACAGCAGCCATGAAATTAAAAGACGCCTGCTCCTTGGGAGGAAAGCGATGGCGAACCTAAACAGCATGATAAAAAGGTCTCCACCTATTATAAGCCCCCCCCTCCTGAAAGTGTGTGAGCTCTGTTAGTACAGTGTCTAGAAATTGATATTTTGCACTCTCCTCTTTTACCCTGAACAAGAGGCTCTTTAGGTCCTCTTCACTAGGGATGTGCCAGGCTGCAAAAGGAGATCAAGGGGGGGGGGAGGGCGCAGCCTTTGCTTTGAGTGTGTGGGAATTCTGGGTTGCATCTGGATTCTGCCTTTGCCGCAAGGGGGGCAAAGTTCCGCTCTTTGGCTCCGTCGGTGAAAAAGGATTCGACTCCCCCACCCACCCACAGCCCCTCCCCCAACACCTCCCTCTGCCCCCGGGCAGGCGCCCCAGCAAGGAGCAGAGCAGGCGCCGTCCAGTCTGTGGGGGTCCGGAGCAGAGGGGTGAGAGGCGAAACCCCGGAGGGGACCCGATCCTGCGACTCTCTCTCCTGATGCTCCGCTGGCATCTGTCATGGGGGGGGGGGCTTTTCGGGAAGAGGCCATTAAAAAAACCCCAAGCCCCCTCTCGATGGCCTTTGGAAACTCTCTTCCATCCCAAACGCCCTGTACAAAAAAAGAGCACGGGACGGCAGCGCTTCCCTCTTCCCGGCAAGACTGAGGCCCCCGTCACACAGGCAGGATATCGCGGGGGGACGTGTGGCTAATTGCCCCGTGCAGTTTGATTCATGATTACACAATCAGACGCGCTGGCGGCACACCACGCAATCACACCACCGGCGTCTGGAGGCAGCCCGTGGCAAACGTTTACTAGTACCTTGGAGGCACTAGTTTTTTAATGGGCATTGTCGGCGGTAATCCACGGGTGCGCTCCACTTCCCAGATATTGGGGTGTGATCCCGCCTGGATAATCCGCCCACCATCCGTGCCTCTCCCGCGACAACTTTGCCATGTGACCGGGGCCTATAAAGCCCAACCCACCACCCTCAGGAGACTTAGATAAAGGTAAAGGTTCCCTTGCTCCAAAGCCAGTCGAGTCCGACTCTAGGGTTGCGGTGCTCATCTCCGTTTCCAAGCCGAAGAGCCAGCGCTGTCCGAAGACGTTTCCGTGGTCATGTGGCCGGCATGACTAAACACCAAGGCGCAAGGAACGCTGTGACCTTCCCACCGAAGTGGTCCCTATTGATCTACTTGCAATGTCTTGCTTTCGAACTGCTCGGTTGGCAGGAGCTGGAACTAGAGACGGGAGCTCACTCCATGCGGCACACTCGGGTCTCGAGCTGATGAAGTACCGACCTTCCACAGCCTGCCGCTCAGCGTCTTAACCACTTGAGCCCACCCAGCAGGAACTGTAAGGCTTATCCCCCTCCCCCCCATGACTTACTTGCAAGGAAACCTGCCCGGGGGTCCGGCTGCCAGGCTCTCCCCCCCCCTTGCAGATCCACAATCCTCCCTGGTCTCTCCGGCCATGCGAGAGCAAG
>NW_015170340.1:354143-358766 GCF_001447785.1 Gekko japonicus | reverse complement strand
CCGACCCTGCTTAGCTTCCAAGACCTGACCAGATTAGGCCAGCCTGGGTTATCCAGGTCCAAATACTGATCCGTATAGCCTATTGCAAGTAGGATCCTGTTTTTTTTTCATTTTTGTACTGCCGTAGGTTGGATCCTTCTGTGTGATTTACACCATTTAGTGGCTCGTGTTTGCATTTATGCTTTCGTTCAGCACAGACTTTTAGATCCCTGGTTGCTCCTACAACCCAAATTCCATTTCGTAGTTCATGCACTGTGCCGTCCTATTGACTGCGTTGGGTCACCTGCCCTGAGTCCCCGCGCGCGAGAGAGTTGGACTCTGATAAAACGTAAAGAAAACGCGTAATACATGCATAAGTGTTTTAATTTCTTAGCCACCTTGGTGACGACTGGAAAGTTGGGATGTGAATTTTTGCCAGTGGAAACAGCTGAAAATAAATTGTCTGACCCACACGGTGGTCGTAGGGAGGCCCAGAACGGACTCCCAGGCGTGATCACATGGGATGAATCGTGCAAGCCCATTGGCTGCTCCACGTGCAAAGCATTTGGGGCAGTGTGATTCACATCCCGTCTGCCGTTTTTCTGGGGGTTCATTGCCTCCCCCTGTTCATCCAGGCAGCCCCTGAGCTCTGACCTGGGGAGGCATTAGGCTTCTCCGCCCCTTCCCCCCCCCAACAAGTACTTGGACGGAGCTGTTGCCAAACACATCCAGCTTGTGGAGGAGGTATCTGCAGTGGCTGAGCCCTTACCGGTTGCTTTGTCCTGGGCTCCAGTGTATGTTGAGAGTAGCCTCTACTCCGATACACAGGGAACAGCCTGGTTACCCTCCTCCTTTCACAGAGGGGCTTTTGCTCCTGCAGTTGCTGCCAAGGTGTCCCTTTGTTAGCAGCCAGACCTTTTAAACGAAATGCCCCCTCTTTTCATATCATCCCCCAAATCATTTGCGCATTGCACAGTCTGGCCTAGAAGTGAAACCAGGATGGAGTGGGAACAAACAAAATGGGCACTGGCCAGGAGACAAGCCTGGGAAACGTTTTTGGGTAGGTGACCCAGGGTGACTGACTTACTAGTCGCTCTCCTCCCCATCCCCCAAAAGAGATACTTAATCTCACCAATGGGTTTCTCAGGAAAGGCACTACCCCCACCTTGATGTGATCATCGCCACACCTGGTCACGTCTCCCCTTTCCCATACACCCTGATTAATAGGCTGTTCATGTAACATGATAGCCTCTCCCATCCTGGACTCTAGGGTTATCAGAAAACATTAATAATTTTAGTTTACACCAGACAGTCTCATCAAGCGCCATTAGCTACACTCATGCAAACTGTCACAAGTTTCCCTTGGTCTGTGTCCATCCTGGGAAATCTGATCAAGGTATTGTGTTAGGGGCACATGCATCAGACCGCCCCAGGGTTAATTTTTCCTATAACTGTACATGTTCCACTCCTTAGTTTGTGTGTGTGTTCTTTCAATGCCAAACATTGCGCCCTTTCAATAAAGCCTTGAAACAAAACTACAAATACACTGTCTTGATTGTTCTAAGAATTCACCTCTGTATATATTAGAAAGGTTTTTACCTCAGCAATCTCAAAAACTTGACTTTCCTTATTATGTATGTAGTAGGAATAAGGCCCATTGTGGAAATAAATACAACAAGCTCCAGAAAGAGGTTCTGGGTGGGGGCCCCAGCCTTGGGCACTCAGTGGCAATTTGCTGTGGCAACCTCAGCAGAGTATAATTACCCAGATTCCACCATTTTCTCCAGGGGAACTGATCTCTGCCATCTAAAGAGCAGTTGTAATTCTGAGTGATCTCCAGCCCTCACCTGGAGATTGACAACCATGGTTCCCCAGGAGAAAATGGCTGGTTTGGAGGGTGGAGTCTATGGCATAGTACCTATCTGAGGTCCCACTTCTCAAATTCACCTTCTCCAAGCTCCACCCCTCAAATCTCCAGGAATTTCCCAACCTGGAGTTGGAACCCTATCTCCTTCCCAGCCAACAGTAGCTGTCTTAGGGGGGCTGCTGCTGGTGAACAGAAGCAACAATCAGACCTAGTTAAGTCATGCTAGTCAGGTGTTATCAAGTCACCCAGAGGGTGCTGCCAGGCCTAGGATAGCCGACTTCCAAGTGGAGCCTGAAGCTCGCCTGGTATCACAACTGATCTCCAGACAACAGATCTCTCTTCCCCTGTAGAAAATAACTGCTTTGGAGGGTGGACTCTGTGGCATTCGATTCAGCTGAGGCCTCTCCCCTCCCCTCCCCAACTTCTGGATTCCATAGACCTCCACCACAAAATCTCCAGGAATTTCCCAACCTGGAGCTGTCAACCCTCGTGAGGTCTGGATCCAATAAGTTCCCCAGAAAGGCCAAAGCAAGCCTGGAAAGAGCCTCCTGCCCCTGCCTTTTTACTGACATAACTAAGTTTGGTTGCCCAACAACAGCCATTGGGGGAAAGGGAGCCACACAGCAGGAGGAGAAGAGAATGGTTTGATGGCAGGTGGCTCACCTCTGTAGTCAGCCAGCTGTGGAGGAGCCAAGGAGGAGACAGGGAAGCAGTAGACGCCTCTTTCTAAACAGGGAACAGCTGTTTCAGTAGCCAGGCAAACGCGGAGGAACAAAAAAGTGGCAGCAGAAGAATCTTCATCAGTTGAGACAGCCATTTTGGCAGTTTATTCAGACAGGGAAGAGTGGCCAAGCTGGCAGTAAGCAGGGAAGAGGAGCAGAACCAGCACCCAGCCAGTGGCATGTGAATACTCTTGAGTGGCAGTTGACGGGCCAATGGCTGATGGAGCACACAGCACAGCCAGTGGGAGAGCTGGAAAGTGCCAATACGCTAGGGCTTTTATATATATAGGATTCCCTGCCTGTTTAATTTATTTTGTTTTTGAAAGTTAATTTGCCTCAAGTGCCATTTCTCCAGGGATTAAAGAAAACTGGACAGCTCCTATATTTTCAGTAAAGTCCCTGAGTTAAACTAAATATTTAAACAGAGGGTGGGACCGTCAAGTCTTTTATGACAAAGAATATATACACAGTAGTAAAGGTAAAGGTTTCCCTTGCTTGAAAGCCAGTTGAATCCAACTCTAGGGATGCAGTGCTCATCTCTGTTTTCCAAGCCGAAGAGTCAGCGCTGTCCAGAGACGTTTCCGTGGTCATGTGGCTGGCATGACTAGACGCTGAAGCGCACAGAACGCTGTTACCTTCCCACCGAAGTGGTACCTATTTATCTACTTGCAATTTCTTGCTTTTGAACTGCTAGGCTGGCAGGAGCTGGGACTAGACATGGGAGCTCACACTCCGTCATGCGGCACACTCCGGTCTTGAACTGCCGAACTACCGACCTTCTGGTCTGCTGTTCAGCATCTTAACCCCTTGAGCCACTGCAGCCCTTCCAATATACACACTACTGTAGGATAACTCAGACACTGAGGGGAACTGAAAATTTAGCGGGGGAAATCTGCCAGAGGGGGAGATACAGGGGTTCATTTGCTCTTCTTGTAATAAAAACACCATTCTAGGTCTTCAGCTTGTTTATTTTGAGAGTTCTCAGGGAATATAATACCCATAAACGTTGGTGGAGATCCCCTAGTTACCCCCTCTTGCTAAGTCTCCAAATCTTGCTAATTCCCCCAATTAATTTGGAGACTCCCATTTGGGTCACACCTTTGCCCGTGCCAAGCTCTACATCCTGCGCCCTCCCCAACTGCCCCCTCCCAGTCTGCCTTCTCTGCCTGGCACGATCTCTGATGAGGAGATTCGCTGCCACAGGAAGTGGTGGGTGCTACAAGCATGGACGGCTTCAAAAGGGAATTAGATAAGCATATGGAGCAGAGGTCCATCAGTGGCTATTAGCCACAAGGTATAGCTAGGGGCTCTGGGGCAAGTGATGCTCTGTCTTCTTGGTGCTTGGGGGGGTCAACAGTGGGAGGGCTTCTAATGTCCTGGCCCCACTGCTGGACCTCCTGATGGCACTGGTATTTCTGGCCACTGTGTGACACAGAGTGTTGGACTGGATGGGCCTTTGGCCTGATCCAACATTGGCATCTCTTATGTTCTTATGTTCTTATGAGGGAATCTGCTTTTTCTTCCAGGGTCCGTTTTCCTTTGAGGAAGTGGCCGCAGAGCGGGCGCTCCTGGATCTGGGCCAAAGAGCTCTCTACCGGGAAGTCATGCTGGAGGACTACGGGAGTGTGACCTTTCTGGGTAAGGATCCTTCTTAAGAAACCAAAGGTGCAGGCTTCCGGTCCAGCTCCCGCGAATGGCGGACGCATCCTCGGGTCGCTCCCGAGGGCGTCTCGCCCGCCCGCGGTGGAGGAGGGAATCCGCGCGAGCGGAGACCCGAACGAGCACCTCAGGAGAGGAGCTCGGATCCGGGGCGCGTTAGGGTGCACCAGGGGGGAGCCTCTTTCTCGGCCAAGCGGTCGGAAATTGAGGCTCTCGCCATGCCCTGCCCCAATGAACCTTGCTGCGTGAGCGACCCCGCATGGGGTTTAGCGGAGCCACCAGATGTCACCGAGTGATAAAGCGAACAACTGATGAAATGGAAAAAAAAGAAAAGATCGGCTAAACTGTGAGTTGTCAAATGCGGAAAAAAAGAACTAAGAGCGCTCCGCCCCCCTC
>NW_015170340.1:353841-353991 GCF_001447785.1 Gekko japonicus | reverse complement strand
TTAAAAGTAAACAAAAATAACAAGATGTCGGAGCTGGTAAAAGACAAACGGAGAAGAAGGGAGGAACTTCCGATCTGGGCGTTTGCTTTTTACTGAGAGCCGGCTGATTAATGCTTGGACTGTTTAAGGCTGTGAGTCTGACGGGGAACT
>NW_015170340.1:353463-353623 GCF_001447785.1 Gekko japonicus | reverse complement strand
AACAGCGACCCGAAGGAGGACTGGAAAAGCCGGAGAGAGGGAAACAGAAGAAGCTCCTCCATGAAATTGGGAATTTAAAAGAAGCCAGCACACGAAGAATCGGTTCTGAATGCGCCTTGAGGAAACTTTAATAACAGAGCATCAGATGAACACTACTAAT
>NW_015170340.1:342760-347296 GCF_001447785.1 Gekko japonicus | reverse complement strand
ATCCCAGTGCCTAACAAACTTGAACCCTTCCTCCCTACACCATCATCTCATCCACACATTGAGACTTCTGATCTGTGCCTGTTTCTCTGGCCCTGCGCGTGGAACAGGCAGCACTTCTGAGAAGGCTACCTTGGAGGTCCTGGCTTTGAGTTTCCTCCCTAGCATTTCTCCACATCATTGGTGCCAACATGTACCACGACCACTAGCTCCTCCACAGCACTGTCTACCAGCCTATTTAGAACATGCGTAATGTCTGCTACCTTCGCACCAGGCAGGCAAGTCACCATTCAGTCAGTACGCGGGTTCGCCACTCAGCTGTCTACCTGCCTAAGGATCGAATCACCAACTACCAAGAGCCCCCCTCCCTGCCCAGGGATGGTTCCTTGGTGCGAAAGGATACCTGCTCACCACCTGGGGAAGAGGCACATTCCCCTTATCCTCAGCACGGTGCCCTGTTTCCCCTCGACCCTCATGCTCCCTGACAGCGGCAGGGCTGCCAGATCCAGACTGGGACATATCTAATAAGTCCCCAAGAGTCTTCTCTGTGCGCCTAACTGACTGTCTCTGCTTCTCCAGGTCAGCCACCTTGGCCTCAAGGGAGCAAACTCGTTCCCCGAGAACCAGGAGCTCCTTGCACCGGGCACACACCCAAGACTTCTGTCCAGTGGGCAGATAGTCATACATGTGACACTCCGTGCAAAACACTGGATAGTCCCCAACCCCCTGCTGGCATTCTGGCTTCATAATTGCTTTTAAAATAATAATTATATATAATCCCCCTTTTAAAAGTCTTTGTATTTATGTGGCTCTCCTTGTAGATACCTACTTACCTTCTTGGGAACCCAAGAAGACTTGGGCCCTGGCTTCCTGGCTCTTCCTGGGCTTCTTACAGAGCCCCTAGGCTAAGAGCCACAGAACCCTTTGGCTGTCATCCTTTAGCTTGTGCCAGAGGCTCGTGCCTCTGGCAAGGTGCTACCTTAAATAGAAGCTTCCCTTAGCAGAGGGTGTGGGCCAGCAGCTATTCAAATTCACACAGGCACTCAATTATAATGAAACAATGACCCTTTCATGCCCGCCAGGACTCTGCAACAACTCACCCACACACTCCCAAACACAGTACCCCCACACAGTACCCTCTCAGCTAAATCATCTCAGCTGAATGTAAATTAAAAAAACACTCACCACTCCAGCAGCCCTATCTCCTGCTCCTTCTCAGAGCTCAGCTGGATCAGCGCTTCCCCTCTTTTCCCTCTTCCTTGGATTTCTTTCCTGTATAAGAGCGATATTTCTCTCTCTCTCTCTCTGCCAAAGAAGCCAGGAATTCAAGAGAGACTACGTAAAAACAGTCAGTCTGAACTAAGCAAAGGGGTATTGAACAATTCTTTTCAGTCATCACCTAGATGCCATAATCCCCAACAACAACTTTCGAAACCATGGGGGAGGTCCCTTGAACTCCGAGGTTCACTTGGTGAGGTCCTGGCATATCCCTCCCCTATTCCAGCATCAGATGTTGAGGAGACACTTGGGGAAATCCAGAGGTTCTCTTTGGAAAAAGCCAAGGAAACTTGACAAATGGAGATGGACGGCTGACAGGCAGGAGGCCACGTGGATGTTGTTGTATATTTCAGTGTACAGTGGGAACAAGGTCCTGATGTGCTTCAAGCATAGTTGGAATTTCAAGTGCAAATCAGACCTCCTCCTGTGGGTGCTAACAGGTTCTCTCTATTTATTACCAACAGGGGACGATCGTGGAAATGAAGAGGACGAGGAACTGCATCATCTGTCACCAGATGAAGTCAAGACTGAAGACCTGAGTGGAAACTTCGGGACTCAAGGCGAACCCAAGGGGCAGAATGGAAGCCACCTAGTGGAGAAGAGGGATCAACCCATTCCTTTCCAAGGTGGGGACTTCTGTGAAGCAGCTCACATGGTGGAGAAAATGTACATGTGCTTGGGGTGTGGAATGATCTTCTCAGATGAAACCCAATATAATGTCCATCTTCAACTGCAGTGTGGAAAGAAGACCCATCAGTTCCTGGACTATGGAAAGAACGTCCTTTGCAGAGCAGAGCTCTTTAAACATCAACAGACACGTGGAGGAGAAAAACTTTATAATTTCTCAGACTGTGGCAAGAGTTCCTCAGAGAAATCAGAGCTTATTAAACATGAAAGCATTGATTCAGAGGAGAAGCTGCTTATCTGTTCGGAGACTGGAATGACATACTCTGATGAAAGACATGAAAATCTACATTTCCCAAGGGACATTATAATGACGGCATGTAAATGCTTTCGGTGTGGAAGGTACTTTAACTACAGATCTCAGGACTTTTTGAACAAACGAATACACAAAGGGGAGAAACTTTTTGAATTCTCAGAGTGTGTAAAGAGATTCAGAGAGAGTAGCCAACTTCTAAAGTATCTAACAACCCAAACAGGGGAGAAACCTTTTGAATGCTTAGAGTGTGGGAAGAGATTCAAAATCAGAAATGGTCTTCAAAAGCACCTAAAATCCCACACAGGGGAGAAACCTTTTGAATGCTCAGTGTGTGAAAAGAGATTCAGTCTCAGACATAATCTTAGAAGCCATCTAAGAACCCACTCAGGGGAGAAACCTTTTGAATGCTCAAAGTGTGGAAAGAGATTCAACTTCAGTAGCAATCTTCGCAAACATTTGGGAACTCAAACCTTTTGAATGCTCAGAGTGTGGAAGGAGATTCAGGTTGAATGACAATCTTCAGCATCATCAGAGATCACACACAGGGGAGAAACCTTTTGAATGCTCAGAGTGTGGAAAGAGATTCAATCACAAAAGCCATCTAAAGCTGCATCTCTACGGCCTGGTGACTCAGTGTATGTGTCAACAAAAAATATCAAGATGTTAAGACCTAGTAGAAAATTGGGATGGAAATTTATTGGTCCGTTCAAAGTACGTAAAATTATCAATGATGTAGCTGTCGATGTTGAATTACCTAAGAATTTACGGTTGCTGCACTCTGTGTTTCATTTCAGCCTTCTGAAGAAAGACCATGGAACTTGTGAATGGCATGGTGATCAAAAGCCACCCATGCCTCTCTTGTTAGATGGCCAGGAACATTATGAGATCAAATGTATTCTTGATTCTAAACGCAAACGTGGAAAGCTGTTTTACCTTGTGGAGTGGAAGTACTTCGGACCCCAGCACCGCAAATGGGTGGAAGAAGGGGATATTCGGGCCCCTTACATGCTCAGAGACTTCCACGACAAGTTTCCGGAGAAACCGGGGAGTCTCCCAGAATGCCCGGGAGATCTCCCGGAATGCCGGGGAGGTGGTCAATTGTGGGTGGGAATTGATTTTTTTTGGGGGGGGGGCAGTATGTCAGCAAGCTGCCAATGTATGTCATTCTGTGTATATATGAGTCCCCTATATCCAGCCCCCCCCTCCATGTATTGTGCAAACTGTTCCTATGTGTTACTGCTTGCTAATTTTGCAGAAATGCTGGCGCATGCGTGATATATTAAATGACTATGCTTGTTAGGGAACCGCTTGCTTCTCAAGGGCAACAGGTGTGAGATAAGGAGTTTCTAGCTTTTGTTTTAATTAGTAAGAACTGTGTGAACTGCTAGCTGCTGATAGCAGGGGCCGTTGCTTTCTCATGAAACGAGTGCGCAAAACTGCTCTGGATATTAGGGCGGGAATAATGATTATGATTTCCCTTTATGTTGCTTGGGCTTCCGCATTATGTTATTCCAATCAGAGACCTGTTCAGTGATCCATGGCTTCAATAAAGTAACCTTTTCTATGGAAAGTGACTCAGTTGATTCCAGGTGAAACCTGACATGGGGCTGAGAGAGCTCTTTCCAGGACTGCTCTTGAGAGAACAGCTCCGACCGAACTGTGGCTCGCCCAGGGTCCTCCAGCGGCTGCGAGAGGAGGAGGAGTGGGGACTCATCAAACCGGTTCTCCCGGATCAGAGTCTGCGCCCACTGCACCAAACTGGTTTGATTCTTTTCTTGCTGCAGATCCCACCCCCGTGCAGCGCCGGCCCCGTGCAGAGTCATAGGGGGTAGTGGCAGAGTTCCTTGCCAGAGCCGCCCCGTGGAGCCTACGCGGGGCAGACATTTCAACACTATTTGTGGCACTTCTAAGCTGTTTAATGTGCGAACTCCCTAACCCCCCCCCCAAAAAAGGACACAGGCGGCCGCATCTCTCTCCCCCAGCAGGACTGAAACGCTGATCTCCCCCCCCCACTTGCTTGCGAGTAGTCCAGGTCGGAAGCCCCTCCCCCTCGTCCCTCTGGTCGAGAAGCAAGAGCAAAGAGCCCCTCCCCCGGAAAGGACATTTTCCCTCCCCCCCCCTTGCGTGCTGTCTCCGACGAAGAAGAAGAAGGCAGCTGGCTCCCTTGAACCCCTTCCGCGCTGCAGATTTACACACACACACACACCCATGGGCAGCGCCGCCCCGTGCAGCCGAGTAGACTCGCGAGCAGCCCCGTCCAGCTGCATTTGAGGGCTGAAGTCTCTCCGGTCGGGCGCGGCGCCTCGTGGGGGGGGGGAGAG
>NW_015170340.1:342306-342740 GCF_001447785.1 Gekko japonicus | reverse complement strand
GGGATGTACTAAAAGGAAGGACAGGATTGCCCATTGGAAACAATGGGAGACGCTGGAAGACCCATTGGAAATAATGGGAGCCTGGAATGCCAATTGACTTTCATGGGCTCCATTAGAAAACATTAGAGTACAAGTAGAGTTGCAATAAAAATGCGGAATGGATTTTCCATTACGGTCTCTGGGCCCAAATACACTACTCTGGGGATGGAAGGAGAGGCCACGGAGTGGAATGACAGCCCCAGGGTGTGCCAGGAGTGTTCTGGGACAGGGATGAGAGGCCACGGAGTGGAATGAACGCCCCAGGGTGGAGCAGGAGTGTCCAGGAACTGGAATGACAGGGCCACGGATTGGAATGACAGCCCTAGGGTGTGCCAGGAGTGTTCAGGAGCTGGAATGACAGGGCCAACAGTGGAATGACAGCCCTAGGGTGTGCC
>NW_015170340.1:339116-341989 GCF_001447785.1 Gekko japonicus | reverse complement strand
ACAGTGGAATGAAAGCCCTAGGGTGTGCCAGGAGTGTTCAGGACCTGGAATGACAGGGCCAACAGTGGAATGAAAGCCCTAGGGTGTGCCAGGAGTGTTCAGGAGCTGGAATGACAGGGCCACAGATTGGAATGACAGCCCTGGGGTGTGCCCGGAGTGTTCAGGAGCTGGAATGACAGGGCCAACAGTGGAACGACAGCCCTGGGGTGTGCCAGGACCCTTTCCTTAGGGAGGCAGGAACAAAGAACTTCACTTCCTGTCCAGTAGTAGGAAACGCCCCTCAGCTTCCAGTTTCGGGACTCCAATGAGCAGTAACCCTTGTAAATAACACTATAAAACCATCATTAACCATAACTATTGCAAATAACAAACAGTCCCCAAAAGGGTCAACAAATACTACTATAGGAATTTTCAAGTGAAGACAGGAAGGACTACCCTGAGCCAAAGACAAAAGAAGTATTAATACAGAAAAAACTTAGAATATTAGCAAAGAAGACGATGAAAGGGAGGGCCCAAGATGTCCTCCGTTATCTCAGAGGAGAAGGACCCTTCACGGTAAGTACCAATGGCCCGTTCTCCCTCTGAGCGGAGGACATCTTGCTGGGACCTCCTACAGCAGTGTCCATATTATTTGGGTGGGAGCAACAGGATAGGAGGGGACCCAACTTGAGTGTTCTTGTCTGGATTAGAGAATGAAAAGAAGGAGGCCATCGCCGCCCATCTCATCCAGACTCTAGTCCAGAATGCTCAGCCCTCCCTTAGTTCACATTCAGCACAAGAACTCATAGATTTAGAACATTTCTCCAGGGAACTCCTCACGGTAGAAATCATTTGGTGAGATAAATGTTCCAGAACTGTTACTAGCAGAGGTAAATTACTGGCTACGTTTCTCTCCTGACATTCTTCAAGATGTTCAGGATAGCAAAGAGGGGGTTCTTGGTGGCCTTCCAGTCAGGTATTGGCTACCTTTCTTCAGACACAGAATATCTCACAGTACCATCCTAGGCAGAATTACACCCTTATAAATCCCACTGATTTCAATGGACCCAGAAGGTGTCCTCCGACTCTAGGGTTGCGGTGCTCATCTCCGTTTCAAAGCCGAAGAGCCAGCGCTGTCCGAAGACGTTTCCGTGGTCATGTGGCCGGCATGACTAAACACCAAGGCGCACGGAACTCTGTTACCTTCCCACTGAAGTGGTACCTATTTATCTACTTGCAATTTCTTGCTTTCGAACTGCTAGGTTGGCAGGAGCTGGAACTCCGTCACGCGGCACCTGGGTCTCGAACTGCTGAACTACCGAACTTCCACAGCCTACAGTTCAGCGTCTTAACCACTTAACCACTTGAGCCACCACAGCTCCTATTACTAGTTACTGCAGAGCAAAAGTGTTAAGTCGCATGCTTAACAAATAGTTGGAGCGTGATTTCAGCAAGAACACAACTTTATTCTTCAACTCGAACACTTCTCCAACACGGATCAACATCTGGTAGCCAGAACAACTTTAACATTGCAGCTGTCCTGCTTTTAACATTCCCGGCTAATATAGCCACGCCTACTGTACAATTACCAACCAATCAGGTTGAACAGATAAGGACCAATTATAGTCGTTCCCGCTCAGGGAGCTTGCCTCTTAGTGATTGGCTGTTACTTCCTGGACTAGGGATATGATTGAATATATTTGGATCCTAGTCCAGGACAAAGCTCAATATACAATTCCAATGAGCCGTTTCACATAGATGTTCTCATTCAGTACATCACTGTTCCATAAGCATTACATGCATTTCAATACACCACAAAAAGCAGTTCCTAGTTTACTGTCAGAGACTCAAGAACCTGAAAAAGCTGCCAGGAGAGCTCAATGGCTAAACCTCCAGTGGCTCCAAAGACCCAGGAGTGAGGTGCTGCTCCTTGGGGTGTGGGGGGGCAGGCGACACAAAGACGACAGGAGACAAGCTTGCAGGAACTGTCAGGAACTGACTGAAACCTCTCGGCTTCAAGCTTTTATTTTATACACATTTTCCCCCCCTTCAAGCATTAGAGCATCCTTAAGGAATGTTTGTGTGTGTGTGTGTTCTCGTTCTCTCAGGCAAGCTCTCTGTTATCTGCCTCTCCCTCTTTCTCAAGGCTAACTCACTGCGTAGTTAGCAGTAAACAGATTCCATCTCGGCCTCTTATGATGTATAAGGATTCCAGTTCCCATTTTCCAGCCAGGAGATTCCTGCACTGCCCTACATGTCATCCCTTTTTTATTGTTTTATGTTTTAATGTGAAAACCTTTTTGCCAAGGTAGCTTCACACCATGGTTTCAGCACATAAGCAGATGTGTCCTTCATGCAGGAACATCGTTAACACTCTCGGGCTTGCCTCACAAGAGCCGACAACATTGCTCCTACATTGCATCCGCCTTGTGCAATTAGCTAGGTTCCCAATTTCCAGGTGAGCAGCCAGGAGAACAGTGCCCTCGTGCGGGTTTGCCACGCAGTCAGCACTGCCCTCCTACATGTCATTCCTTTTGTTTTTAAGGTGAAAATCCCTTTTATTGTTGTAATTTGTAGCTAAGAGGGAAGTCTGATCTGTATCATTCTGAGGCGAGGAGCGATAAAGAGAGAGCTGTTGGCAATCATTGAATACATACATAAAGCAAAATGGCTCCAATGAGGAGTATAAATATAAGCGCAATGAATGGCCTCAGCCATTGTCATGGAATCTATTAAAACAATCAATCTAATAATCAAGAGAAGGGGGTAACATCAGCAATAGCTGTAAATACCATTAAATGCTGGCATAGCTTAAGCAATACCAATAATCATGTTGGTGGTTATATATATACATAATAACAACAATATTCTTGAATTAATGTACAAGTACCTCC
>NW_015170340.1:327184-335819 GCF_001447785.1 Gekko japonicus | reverse complement strand
TGCCTCTGAAATCAAAGTTGGAGCTGAAGTCAGAATTGGAACTGAAGGCAGAGCAGGATAAAGTACAATAGAGTGTATTGGTTTAGGTAAAACCAATTGAGGCCCTTGGGAATAAGCAAGGTGAGCCTCTACATTGCATGTAAGAGAGGCCAGAGGAAAAACAGGTGCAATTGCATTAATTGCAGATCTGCATATAAACCAAGACTTTAACACTGCAACAGGAGCTTTAGGCTCTGTGTGCAATATCTTTCCAATGATATCCCAGTCTTTTAAAGCCAAAGATCCAGTTTCTGGAAACCAAGAACATTGGCTTTGAATCTCAAAAAGCATTTGAGTGAGGGTCTCAGAAGAAACTGGCCTGCCAACTTTCTGGGTAATAATCTGTAGTTCCTTTAAATGTGCCTGCATGGGTAATTCTAGTTTAGCACCCATCTCACCAATGAGGGGTCGCTGAATCACGACGAGGAAGTACTTCTTGAGGCCTATGCCAGGCGTTAAGTGAGATTGATCCGTAGATAAGCCCCTCGTTAGGGCGCCACTTGCGGTGCTGCTCCTTGGGGTGTGGGGGTGCAGGCGACACAAAGACGACAGGAGACAAGCTTGCAGGAACTGTCAGGAACTGACTGAAACCTCTCGGCTTCAAGCTTTTATTTTATACACATTTTCCCCCCCTTCAAGCATTAGAGCATCCTTAAGGAATGTTTGTGTGTGTGTGTGTTCTCGTTCTCTCAGGCAAGCTCTCTGTTATCTGCCTCTCCCTCTTTCTCAAGGCTAACTCACTGCGTAGTTAGCAGTAAACAGATTCCATCTCGGCCTCTCATGATGTATAAGGATTCCAGTTCCCATTTTCCAGCCAGGAGATTCCTGCACTGCCCTACACAGGAGGATATTGGCACCCTTGAGGTAGGCAAGTCCTTGATTCTATGAAATCCAGGACAGGCCTTGGAATCCCTGAGAGGTCTTGTGGGACCCCAGGCAACAGGGCCAGAAAAGCCAGGAACCAGGGCCTCCCAGGGGAACCCCAATCCAGCAGGAACCCAAAGGCCTCTGGGAAAATCGGACAGCAAGACAGATAACATCTGCAAGGCAGGTCATCTGCTAAGGGAGAAGCACCTGAAAGTCTAGGACAGCACCCCTGCCACCTCCTGGCTTGGAGGTCCTTGGGTGTTCCAAAACTCCCTAGGTTACATGGTTAGAATTAATGTGAGGAAATGATACAATTATAAACAAAAAGCAAAGCCCCCACAGGCAGGAACCAAGACTACAGCACAGAGGCCTCTGGGGCTAATAAAATGGAATAGAATCCAGGATGTCCTGGAAGGCTACAGGAAGTAGGAGAAGACGACTTTTCCCTAGATCAGAGATGTTACCAGGGTGGCACCTCATCTCCTAAAAGGGGAGACACATTTAATATCCCCATGTTTGGTTTACTCTGGCAGCCAGTTTGATTCCAGGAGGAAGGTTCAAAGTCTTTATTCTTCCCATATCATCTGTGATCCTGCCTGACAAAGGACTTAATCAACAGTTGGCACACTTTTGCATTGGATACCTTTGTTTTTCCAGATGGCAGATCTTCTGTTAGGCCTTCTGGTGTTCCAGCAAACGGCTTTGCATCTGCAAGATGCTTAGAGAAATGTCTAAAATGAGGCTTTGTCAAGGGAGTCCAAGCTTGAACCCTGTGGGCTCCCAAGGGCTAGTGTGCAAAAGAAACCAATCACAACACGTTCTCACTGGAATCCTTTAAACCTTTAAACTTTTTCCTCCAGGCTTGTTGGCAACGCTAGTCCCTGGGCCCTTCTTGCAGATGCTCTACCACTGAGTTAGGGTCCCTCTCCAAACTTCCATTAATTTCAAGTCTCAAGTAAGCACACATAAGACTGAGACGTGATGCATTTTCTTGGGAGGAACCTCACCCATGCGATTAACAGGACTTACTCCTAAACACGCCCGCAATAGCCTTAAAAAGGTAAAGGTTCCCTTGCTCGAAAGCCAGCCGAATCCGACTCTAAGGTTGCGGTGCTCATCTCCGTTTCCAAGCCGAAGAGCCAGCGCTGTCCAAAGACATTTCCATGGTCATGTGGCCAGTATGACTAGACACCAAGGCGCAGGGAACGCTGTTACCTTCCCACCGAAGTGGTACCTATTTATCTACTTGCAATTTCTTGCTTTCGAACTGCTAGGTTGGCAGGAGCTGGAACTGGACTACCGACCTTCCACAGCCTGCAGTTCAGCGTCTTAACCTTAACCACTTGAGCCACCGCAGCTCCTGCAATAGCTTTAGGGGGTGGGGAAAGCTGCAAAGTGCTTTTATTCTCCTCCCCCTTTAGCCCCCCCCCCAACCGCTGGATAAAGTCAGCCCGAAGCAATCAGCGGCCAATCACATCTACCCTGGTCCCATCCATGCGCTCCGGTTGCGGTGGAGAACGGTTTGCATTGCATTGCCCTGCCTTGCCTTGCAAAGAGCTTTTCCTCGGTCACATGGTGGGAAGCGGAAAACACAGAGCCAGCCCTCCTTAGTGGGGGTCCGTAATCTGAGCAATTGGGGGTGGGGGGAGCTGCAACTCGATTTTAAAGGAGAGCCCCTTTTTGGACATCATGATGGCGGCTGAGAAGGCTCCGTGAGGACTGAGAAGCGGCGGAAAAGGAGGGATCGGCTGGTCGAGAGAAGAGACAGAAGGTCCAGTTTTCCAAAGAATCCTGGGTGAGGATTCCAGGCTTGAGGCGGGAGGCGATGCAATGCAAGGACAGGAAAGCCCCTCAAGGATGCTGCTTTTAGGGCAAACGCGTAGTCCGGTCCCACGCAGAGTTAGGTTGCAGTTTTAGGAGCCGCTGAATCGCTCTCCTACTTTTCCTCCGGTAATTTTTCCTCGACTTTGTGTTCTTCCCAAGAGGTCCCACTCCTGATTAAAGGGGAAAACGCCACAGTTTCCTTTGTGATGACAGTAGGAAGCGTTAATTGCAGACGGGGGAGGCGCTGCGGTTGAAAGACTAGTTGCAAACTGAGGTCGTGAACCCATTTTTTTAAAATGTATTTATTTACATTATTTATATCCCGCTTTTCACCCCAGTGGGGACCCAAAGCAGCTGCCAAACCCGGCTTAAGGATGCTCGCTGAAGGTCATGGCTGTGAAAGTTAGGAACTGACTTCCTGATGACACTCTACTGACTCTATATGATTGATCTG
This sequence comes from Gekko japonicus, assembly GCF_001447785.1. NCBI lineage: Eukaryota > Metazoa > Chordata > Lepidosauria > Squamata > Gekkonidae > Gekko > Gekko japonicus. The sequence goes on along the minus strand of NW_015170340.1, from coordinate 332,635 downwards.
GGGTTTTCAGGGGTGAGGGGGTAAAGTGCTGTGAGTTAAGGGCTAAAATAATGGTGGGAAGTACTGATGTGTAGCTATATGGGGGTTGCCTCTAAAATGTGGAGTCTTGTGAGCAAATATTCTGCTTTGTGAACTACTGGCTTTAAAGTTGTGAGCAAACAGTTTTGCTGCTGCATAAATTAGTTTGCTCTGGAGCCCTCCTTCCTGAGGTAAGACAAAAATGTGTGAACCGGAGGCTAAAAAACTGTGAGCTAGCTCATGCTCACTCAGCTTAGAGGGAACACTGTTGCCAACCTTGAGGTGGGGCCTGGAGATCTCATATAATGATGAATGATCTCCAGGAGAAGAAGGTCTGTTCCCCTGGAGAAAATGCCATTGCACCCCACTGAGATCACTTCTCTCTCCACCTGGAAATATCCAGGGATTTCCCAACCTGGAATTGGTAACACTAACTATATCTGATAGGGAAGAAAGTGGGCTACTGTGCTTGTGCCCTGACCTAGATAGCCCAGGCTAGCCTGATCTCATCAGATCTCGGAAGCTGAGCAGGGTTGGCCCTGGCTAGTATTTGGATGGGAGACCTCTAAGGAATGCCAGGGCAAAGACAGGCAATGGCAAGCCACCTCTGAAGATCTCTTGCCTTGAAAACCCTACAGGGTCACTATAAGTCAGCTGTGACTTGAGGGCACTTTCCAGGAATTGCGCTTCTTGCAAGAACAGAAAAGTCAGGATACCCACAGGCAAGTTATGGATCTGTTCCTATTTGGGGGACTCCCCAGTAATGCAGGGGGGGAAAATATGACTTTGTAAATCAAGCACAAGCAGCTTGTGTGAGAGCACAGAAATATTTAAGGCCAAAGCCAAAAAGATTTGGGGTTAGAACTTGGGGAAGTGCACATCCGTTTGTACCACGGAAGATCATAATAACTCTTCTGGCTATTTCCTTCATACCCTTCCTGAACAGAGATTCTTGATAAAACAGAGTTTGAGTCCAGCGTCACCTTTAAGGCTAACAAAGTTTTATTCAAGGTATAAGCTTTTGTGCACATGCATACTTCTTCAGATATGAAGACATGTGCGTGCACACGAAACCTTATACCTTTAATAAGGCTTTGTTGGTCTTAAGGGTGCCACTGGACTCAAACTTTGTTCTGTTGCTTTTTAGACCAACACAGCTTACCCGCCTGAATCTATCTTTGCAGAGATTCTTGATGTGATGATAAAGATGGAACAAAGAAAAAAACCAAGTCTTCCTGATCTCCAGAGATCAGAGGACACAGAAGCAGTCCCTGATGTTCACTCAGGTGAGTGATGGTTGCCAAGATAGACATTTATAGGCCAGTTTATTTAGAACCTGTTGCATACTTCTGGTTGTTACAAGTTCTTCTTTCACTACCGTGATTCTCACAGAGGGAACAGTTAAAGAAGTATTGCCCTATTGGGATCTCGCACACAACAACAGTCCTACCAGCGTTTGCTGCTGGAGACACTAGAGACCCCAGGGATGAAATGAATCTAAGCAGGGCTCTTTTTGTAGAAAAAGCCCAGCAGAAACTCATTAGCATAATAGGCCACACCCAACAGCAGAAACTCATTAGCATATTAGGCCACACCCCTGACAGCAGAGCTCATTAGCACATTAGGCCGCACCCCCATGTTACCAGAAGTGTGGTTATCCAGCCACACCCACCTTTTGCTTGTTATTCTGTTTACCTTGTTTGTTTACCTTTGTTTGTAGCAGGAACTCCTTTGCATGTTAGGCCACACACCCCTAATATAGCCAATCCTAATGGGTTTCTGCTGTTGGGTGTGGCCTATTATGCTAATGAGTTCCTGCTGGGCGTGGCCAACTTGGGAGCCAGCCGGAACTCCGTTCCTGTGTGTTCCTGCCCAAAAATAGCCCTGAATCTAAGACCTGCTGGCGTAGGGTGGGGGTGATGAGGAGGACAAAATTCAAAGGTGCAGTTCATCTTGAGGGTCCAGAGACCAGGGAAGCCTTTGCTCGTGTTCTGCTATAAATTCCACAACCCTGTTATCAAACAATGTGAAGCTTTGGTCCGGCTATAAATTCCACAGCCCTGTTATCAAACAATGTGAAGCTTTGGTCCGGTCATACGTGCTCAGCTTAGTCTACTTCACAGGGTGGTTGTGAGATTGTCAGGTCAGTGCAAACTACGGTTCATGTGATTCCCCCCCCCCATATGATTTTGGGGTTGGGTCTGTTGGGGAGGAGAGTGAATGGTTTTGTCTGGAGCCCTGTGGTGACTCCTGGCAGCTTGTAAGCATGTTGCTTTTATTGTTTGATCATTATGTATATTCAGAGTTTTGTTTTTAATGTTTTGATTGGTCACCGTGTAGAGGATTCTGTGTTGGCTGGAAAGGTGACATAAGAAATATCCCAAATGAAAGTTTTTAATTTAGTTATTTGTAGTCCACCTTTCTCGCTGTGATTCAAGGCGGAGTACATAGTGTTAGTCAAGTACAGTCAGTGGGATGGGGCATCCAGTGCACCGTACAATAGAGTTTGGACTGTAGGAATCTGAAATCTCAGAGCTGAAACAAAGGATGAGTTTTTAAACCTACTATGTTAAGTGGTGTAGAAGCTACCTAGTCTGTAGCATACTTATAGTGTACATAAGAACCTAAGAAGAGCCCTGCTGGATCAGACCAGGGGTCCATCTAGTCCAGCATCCTGTCTCACACAGTGGCCAACCAGTTCCTCTGGAGGGCCAGCAACAGGGCAGAGAGGCCGAGGCCTTCCCCTGAGGTTGCCTCCTGGCTCTGGGATTCAGAGGTTTAGTGCCTCTGAATGTGGAGGTTCCCCGCAGCCACCATGGCTAGTGGCCACTGATAGACATAAAAACATATGAGATGCCAATGTTGGATCAGGCCAAAGGCCCATCCAGTCCAATACTCTGTGTCACACAGTGGCCAGAAATACCAGGTGCCGGGGGGGGAAGACAAGGGGGGGGTGGAGGACAAGGGGAACCAGTGGGATGGGGGGGGCTTACCTCCTCCTGCTGCTGCTTCCTCTGCCTCCCCCCCCCACGAGGAGGGCCAGCTGGATGGCGCTCTTGAGGAGCGGGGCGGGCTACCTCTCCGGGCTGTGGGGCTCGGAGCCGGGGGGGGGAGAGAACAAGTGGAGACCCAACTAGAACACAGCAGGCAACATTTTGTTGCGGGTCTCCACTTGTGCTTATCTAATTCCCTTTTGAAGCCGTCCATCCTTGTAGCCGCCACCACTTCCTGTAGCCGCCACCACTTCCTGTCCCCCATGAATCGATCTAATCCTCTTTTAAAGCTGTTTATACAGTAAGCCACAGTCCCTTTCCCTTTACCAATGCAACTTTCTGTCAGTTTCAATTACAGCCACAGTGCTGTTTACCAGTGCAAAAAGTCCTCTTGAATAACTGAATTTTTCATCGTTAGTAATAATAGTTCTCTACCGATGAGCTGCAGTCTGTCTTTTACTGGTAGGAGAAGAGATTGGATTTATACCCCACCCTTCACTATCCGAAGAATCCTCAGAGCCGCTTACTATCCCCCTCCCCTCCCCTCCCCACAACAGACACCCTGTGAGGTAGGTGGGGTTGAGAGAGCTCTTTCGAGAACAGCTCTGAAAGAACTTGTGACTGACCCAAGGTCACACCACAGCAGCTGCATGTGGAGGAGTGGAGCATCAGACCCGGGTCTCCCAGATTAGAGTCCGCGCTCCTAACCACTGCACCAAACTGGCTCTAAGCAGAATCATTTAAGAAGGTGGTGACTCCACCCTTCTAGGCCTGTTGACTTCAGTGGATTTTGAATGCTCTAACTCTGCTTAGGTTTATGCTGTGAGGGTGGTAGAGATAGAGAAATGAGGGTCACAGAGAAGAACTTACTGGGGAGATAAGGCAAGAAATATACAAAGGGGTGAATACAGAGGGAGATTTGAAGAAAGGGCTACGACTGTGTGCCATGGATGTGTACAAAAGGAACGTTAGTTTTGATAATTCAAAAAGGAACACCACATATCCTGAACAGGAGTCAACGCTGGCGTTTGCCCAGAAACTAGTCAGCATTCACTATGAGACTATTTGCTGCTGATTGGAATACAAAACCTGACCACCTGCATTTTTCTGTTGATTTAGGCCTCCCTAATGTGACAGTGAAGATGGAAATAGAAGATGATGATCCATGGATACCAAATCACCAGGGCCCGGCCTTCCCTGGTGCTCACTCAGGTGTGATAATGGGCTGAGAGAATGGGCGTGCAGAGAATTTATTCAGAGTCTGTTTTCAGTCCTGGTTACTAAAACTCCGTGTTTGGACCAAGCATCCAGGACTGAATGTTCTGAGGTGACATTTACTTAGTCTACCCTTTGTGTGTAAGTGATGCAGCTGGTGGAGCCATGGCTCAGTGGTAGAGCATCTGCTTGGCATGCAGAAGGTCCCAGGTTCAACCCCCGGCATCTCCTGATGAGAGGACCAGGCAGCAGGTGAGACCCTACTGCCTGAGACCCTAAAGAGCTGCTGCCAGTCTGAGTAGACAGTACGGACCTTGATGGATGAAGGGTCTGATTCAATATAAGGCAACTTCGTTTGTGTTCATGTGTGAGCATAGCAGCTGAGAGAATGATCTGGGAGTTTCTTGGTTCGAATCTGCAATAGATTCTTTTACTTTCAGCCTCCCACTGGCGATATTGGGATGGGGATACTGCCCTGCCTTTCAGGGTATCATATAAATGTTAACAAGAAGTGATTTTACTCATGTGGCCGGTGTAACATCAGAGGACACGCAGATTTTCCTAAGCATGGAAGAGGGGTTGCCGGGTGTAGCTGACTGGATGTAGTTTAGTCTGGTTCAGAATAGTCAGTCCATGCTGTTATGTTCACCCTGACCTGGATGATTCAGGCCAGCCTGATCTTGCCAGATCTCAGAAGCTAAGCAGGGTCGACTCTGGTTAGTATTTGGATGGGAGACTACCAAGGAAGTCCAGGGTGTCTACACAGAGGCAGGCAATGTCAAAGCACCCCTGTTTATCTCTTGCCTTGGAAGCCCCATGGGGTCACCACTAGGGGGTGTGTGCTTGTCTCTTTAAAGAACTTGTAAGTTCACTCACCGCTCTGCACCACGGTGGTGGCACGACTCAGCAAGTGAACTCATCAGGAGCTATTCTCCATTATACCTTATGGGGACGGTCCCCATAGGGTATAATGGAGGCAAATAAATTTGGGTTTTCTGAATATTTACACAGATCCCAATACAATACCGATATTGGTATTCGGGAATATTTAGAACAAGAGAAAGACCCGCGAAACTCACGGGGGTGGGGGTGGGGGAGGAACTCAACAGGCGGAGGAGGAAGAACCAGGGAAGCTTCCCCCCCCTCCCGTCGGTTCCCCGTCTCCTCCACCCCCGGCTCGCCACCCCCCCAGTCTCTCTTTCCCCCCCCTCCGATGTGAGCCCGT
>NW_015170340.1:289885-326823 GCF_001447785.1 Gekko japonicus | reverse complement strand
GCCCCCGGAGTGCGGATTTAGCGATCCGCACTCACGGGGGCAACTTGGCTGTTAGTATAAGGATACCAATATTTTTTAAATCCAGGGTGTTTTGCACTCCCCTAGTCACCACAAGTCAGCTGCAACTTGACAGCACCTTTTTATCCATAAGAACATAAGAGACGCCAATGTTGGATCAGGCCAAAGGCCCATCCAGTCCAACACTCTGTGTCACACAGTGGCCAGAAATACCAGGTTCCACCAGTGGGGCCAGAACATTAGAAGCCCTCCCACTGTTGACCCCCCCCCCCCAAGCACCAAGATGACAGAGCATCACTTGCCCCAGAGCCCCTATCTATACCTTGTGGCTAATAGCCACTGATGGACCTCTGCTCCATATGCTTATCTAATTCCCTCTTGAAGCCATCCGTGCTTGTAGCTGCCACCACTTCCTGTGGCAGTGAATTCCGTGTGTTGATCACTCTCTGGGTGAAGAAGTACTTCCTTTTATCCATAAGAACATAACATAAGAACATAACATCCATAAGAACTTTTGCACGCATGGTGTGTGCTCAAAAGATTCTGCTCTGCGTGAAAGCTCTATTGAGTTCTTATGAGAGGGCATGCCTGCATATCTGTGTCCGAAATCCTGTGCTTCGTAGATAATTGTGGGGCATGTTTAATGCGGGGTCCCTTTGTGAGACTTTGGGCTGTGCAGTGAAAGTGAAATAATTAAATTGAATGTCCCAGGGTACTCATTTAGTTCACGTTTGCGAAGATTCTTTGAGTTTTCTGGCTGTTCTGTGTAAACAGAGAGCTACCCTGGAACATAGTCGGTGCTCCCCAAAGGGAAAGTTTGGTCATGCCATTCTGGAAAGGTTTTCTGCCATAGCTGTTCGTCTCACTGAGGAGCTTTGAAGGAGCTCTCAGGGTTTCGTAAAAATTGGTTGAAACCCACTGGATCAAAGAAGTAATCAGGGTTGATAGTCTGTCCATCACCTACCCATCACTGTGCTTGTCTTTTAAAAAAAAATTATTTATTTATTTAAAAAAAACACATATATAGTACATACATTGGTATTCCTATACACATAATCTGGTAGAGTCTTATTCAAATTTTATCCTTTATCCATTTATATATCCCTGCCCATCTTTCTTGAAATATTTTACCATCTTTCCCTTGCAAAATTACTGTTAATTTGTCCATTTCCGTGACTTCCAATAGTTTCATAGCTAATTCTTTTCTCTTAGGAATCTTTTCTTGTTTCCAATATTTAGCTATTAGAATTCTAGCCGCTGTGAGCATATATACTATTACATACAATTCATTCCCTTTATATTCATTGGGAATTATGTTTAACAAGTAAATCTCCGGACATAATTCTAAATTAACATGTAACACTTCTGCTGTTATCTTCCTTACAGTTTTCCAGTAGCTAGCAATTTTTTGCTAGGGTTTCATAAATATTGGTTGAAACCCACTGGATCAAAGAAGTAATCAGGGTTGATAGTCTGTCCATCACCTACCCGTCACTGAGCTTGTCTTGAGAGGGAATGGAAGCCTAGTCCTCAGACACTGGAATTGAAATTTTTAAATTCGATGGAAAATTGAGTTTTCTTCTGGTCGCACCCCTGGCAGAATATATCATAGCTGATCTCTTTGCACCTGAGGAATGTCCGGAAGTTATAGCTCTAGCATTTCTGTTTTGCTTTTACAAATATTGGTCAGGCTGGCTTGCTACAAGGCCCATATGCAGAATGTGTAAAATATCAAAGTAGAACATGTTGACAGATGTATTTGGGTTTAATAAATCCTGCTATTGGTGCCATTCTCAGGGTGGCTGATTCTTCTAGGCCTGCTGTGATGTGAGGGGCCTAGTCCAATGCTGGCCTGCCGATGACAAATCAGGGATCACAGAAGATAAAAATGACTAATGCCTACTGAGGCCATTGGTCCATCTAACTCAGTACTTCTTACTCTTAGTAGTGTGATTAGTAGTAGATTAGACTGTCAAGCTAGGAGAGTGGTGTTCAGTTCCTCTCTTGCTTGGTGATCTTGGGCCAGCTGTTTATTTCTAGCCTAATCTACCTCATGGAATTGTTATGAACACAAAATGGAGGAGGGAAGAAGAAGAAGAGATTGGATTTATACCCCTCCCTTCACTTGGAGTCTCAGAGCGGCTTACAAACTCCTCTCCCTTCCCCTCCCCACAACAGACACCCTGTGAGGTGGGTGGGGCTGAGAGAGCTCTGACACAAACTGCTCTTTTTCAAGGACAGCTGTGCCAGAGCTTGTGACTGACCCAAGGTCACATCAGCAGCTGCAAGTGGAGGAGTGGGGAATCAAACCTGGTTCTCCCAGATTAGAGTCCGCACACTTAACCACTACACCAAGCTGGCTCTCCAGTTATGGTACCCTGAGCTTTTTAGTGGAAGGGTGGGAGGAAAAGTCATTGACATTTGTAGAGAGCTCAGCAGATGTTTGTTTGGCAGCACGGTCGCTCATAGTTGGAGAGTATCCATCCATGCCTCTTATCTTTTTCTCCTGATCAGGCTTTCCTGAAGAGATGACAAACATGAAAGACGAGGAAGAATTGTGGGATCATCAGGCTGTGGAGGGAAACAAAGTCTTTCCAGCTACCTGCTCAGGTAAGGAAATTCTCTGAGTAAACAAGGAGATAAGGATCAGAGGTATGCTACCTCCTTGGCTTGAGTGCCTACCCCCTTCCCGGAATATCCAAATGTATACAAAATCTGATGGGTGGATACCATATAGGTTAAAACATAAGAATGCTCTGGATTATATACATATGTCAAATTTTTGTTATTGCAGGACATGAATTGTTTCTGATTTTGGACCTAGACAGGGATTCAGCTGCCTCTAGTAGTGATTCCTGTCCTGCCTCAAAGTTCTCTTTTGTACAGATCTGAGGAAGATTTGAAACAAGTATCTAATCCAGATTCTACATTCTGTCTGATGACGTCTGTTTCTTTTCTCCTTGGGCAGGATTTCCAGGTGTCAAACCAGACTTGGTCCCCCAACACGAACAAGGGGAAAGGCCTTGGATTCAAGAGCAAGAGATCTCTGGGGAAAATGAGGCTCCAGAGCATGCCTCAGGTGAGATCTAGTGTGGTGTAGTAGTTAAAGTGGTGTACTTCAACCAGAGGCAGACAGGTTAAAATGGCACCAATAGCACCTATCAGTTTTCCGACCCAGCTGCAAAAGAGAGGAGATGCTGGGGAAAGAAGGCCATTTCCTCCTTTCCTCTGTATTGTTTCCACAATCAGAAATCTGTCCACCATCACCCCCAGGTGTCTGAAGCTCCAGCAGAGAAAACAGACAAAATATCTGTAGGCCCCTATATTCTTCCCCTGATTAACAGGGGAGAGGCCGTGGCTCAATGGTGGTGCATTATCTTTGCTTGCAGAAGTCAGGGCCAGTCCCCAGCATCTCCAGTGAAAAGCATGCAGGAGTAGGTGACGAGAAAGACTGTGAGACCCTGGTGAGCTGCTACTGGGTCAGAGTAGACAATGCTGACCTCGATAGACCAATGGTCTAACTTCGTAGAAGGCAGCTTTGTGTGTTCAGAAACTTAACTGGAAAAGCAGATTTGATCAAGGGGACATGTGTAGGAGGCACAATCCTCCCTTCCACAATTTCACTCCATACCTTCACCCTGCAGGGTTTTGGGTTTTTTTAAGGGGGTCTAGGACTTCAAAACACACACTGATGGGAGGGGATCCATTCATGGGATTCCAGCATCTTGTGTTCATTTGTCCCTAAAGCAAGACTGTTTGGGTCATTGGCATTTGACTCTTCCTCTGACCCTTCTCTCTTGATCAGAGTTTCCTGTCGTGAAGGTGAAAGTGGAAGAAGAAGAGGAACCGCTGGTATCGGATGTCCAGGACTATGAGGAAGGTGAGGCTTACCTGGGAGAGGGGTGGGGTTTAACACCTTCAAACAGCGTCTTCTCTTACCGTTGAGGATCCAGTGCAGCCCCTGAGGCTGGCGCATTAAGACAGAACAAGAAACCCGTTGAGCATAAAGGCGTTAGCCCTATCAAAGAAATCGGGGGTTATTTTGACCCCAGAAGTCATGGGAAATAATTGGTTTACCCATTTGAAGCTTTCTGCAGACAGCAAACTCCTGTTATGTTTCCTCCCCAATGAACTGCAGTGCCCTGAAGTCCCCCTCTTCCCTCCCCACTGCGCCTTTCTTTTTTAAGTTTGAGGTTTATCAAAAGGGTAAGGGGGGGTCATTCTGGCTTGAAAGTGAAAGTACTATGCAATACTGAAAGTACTATGCATATTGAAAAATGATTTTAGCACTGTGTGTGTGTGTATGTATATATGTGTGTGTGTGTGTATGTGTATATATATATATATAATATATATAATTCATTTTTAAACAATCATTTACAACAATAAACATCACAAGCATTGAACAAGCAATAACAAGCAACAACAAGAGGATCAAGTTGGATTGTAAACTAATCATTTAACAGTAGAAACCATTCTGACACTCTCGAACCTTCATCAACCAATAAATAAGGGTAAGGAGTGCTGGTAACTGCACTGCCTTTGTCAATTCGTAGAACATGAGGACTAGATTAGAGCTAGATCTCAGATATAGAAGAATTCTGTGTGTGTTTCATGAAGGTTCGAGAGTGTCAGAATGGTTTCTACTGTTAAATGATTAGTTTACAATCCAACTTGATCCTCTTGCTGTTGCTTATTGCACCTATCATCTCAATTTTATAGGAAGGTGGAGCAAATAGTGAAAACTAAAATTTCTCTCCATAATTGGTATCTATAGAGATTTGTTGTGCAAAAATATCACACTTTCATCTTCAGGGTTTTACACCATTTTTGGAATTGGGGGTTGAAATTACTGTTTGCAACCTGAATTGTTGTTTCTATAGTAGGAGCAGATAAAAGCCCTATGTTTGTGCTCTGTCAAAGTTTCCCCTATGTCCATAGCCACATGGAAAAGCTCAAATTGATCTGTATTGCAATTCTGGAAAACTCTATCCCCCTGCAAGACAAGCCTGGGCATGCAGGCCTCCTCTTGAACCTCTTCACATTTTCCAGACTTGAAGGAGCCATTCAACCTGGAACTTTGGATGACCCCTAGCCAACTGTCCACTGAGCTGATTGTTTCCCTTAGTTGTGCTCTATCAAAGCTTCTCTTCTGTCCTACAGCCACATGGAAAAGCTCACATTGAACTGTATTGCGATTTTGGGAAATGGGGTCATTCTATCCCCCTGCAAGACAAGCCTGGCCATGTTTGCAGTCATTATCTGAACCACATTTTCTAAACCACCACCCCCACCCTGAGTGACCTTCTCAACTTTATATATTTGGGGAGGGGGGGAGGGGGTCATCGACAATATAAGGGAGTGTGAGATCCTTGCCTACCCACTGACATTTCTACCTTGGCACACCTGTAGTGTACTTCACTGCGGTTTTGCCTTGGCTTGAAATTCAAAACTCCTTTGAACAGCAATGGAAGAACTGTGGCAGCCCTTGGTCCTTCTCGGTCATTTGAACCAGAGGCTACTCGGCATGCCCTGGAAGAGCTTCAGAATATATTCCAGGAGGAGGAATCTGAGGAAGATTTCTTGCGTTTCCCAGAAGACAGCACAGGGGACGAAGCAAGTGATGGGGGGAGCTGGCACCGACCAGACGGCACCTCATCACAGGAATCATCCGAAGAAGAAAGCAGCCTCAGTGAGGATCCTGGAGGTATGTTACGAAGCTCTATTGGGGGGGGGGCGAGCCCAGCTTTGCTGATTGGGATATAAAGAGAAAGTCTCTGAGGAGTTTTCTTGCACCTCCCTCCAAATAGGCATTGCCAGGCTGATGGTATCTGGGTGCAGCTGTTAACAGCCTGCTTGTGGCTGAAGCCTTCTACTCTCTCTTCCCCCACCCATTTCCAGGCAGAAGCGGCAAAGAAGTATTGGGGGGGATTCAGCGGGACCAGACCATTCCCTTGGCTCATGTCAAAAGATGCTGCATGTTTTCAGGGCATCCTTAGTTGAATTTGCTGCTAAGAACATAAGAGACGCCAATGTTGGATCAGGCCAAAGGCCCATCCAGTCCAACACCCTGTGTCACACAGTGGCCAGAAATACCAGGTGCCATCAGGAGGTCCACCACTAGGGCCAGGATATTAGAAGCCCTCCCACTGTTGCTCCCCCCCCAAGCACCAAGATGACAGAGCATCACTTGCCCCAGAGCCCCTATCTATGCCTTGTGGCTAATAGCCACTGATGGACCTCTGCTCCATATGCTCATCTAATTCTGTCGAATTGCCTTACTTTCAGGGAGGGGGGAAAGGATAAACGCTATTGGCACTGCATAGTTTGGCATCCTTGTTTGGGAGTTCTTCTTCGCCAGTTTTCATTTTCGTGTTTTGCAGAAGGGAGGGAGACGGAGTACATCTCAAGAAACAGAAAAGAAACGTGGAAGAAGACGCCCTCTCCTTTTGTGAAAACGCCTCGTCACGATGTTACGCCCCAGCTTCCGGGGCTGGCTGCTCTCGCTGCGCAGCGATTGACCGTTCAGCTGAGATCAGGCCTTCAGCTTTTCCTGACCCCGGCTGTGATGAGCCACCTGCTACACTTCACCAACAAATTTGGAGGAGAGGTGTTTGGGCAACATTGGAGTCCCCTGTCGGAAGATGAACTGTGGGCATACCTAGGCCTACGCATTCTGGCGGGAGCTTTCAGGTCCGCAGGAGAGAATATGGAGGACCTCTGGTCTCCCGTGCACGGCAGGCCACACTTCAAGGCGACGATGTCGATTGCGGCTTTCAAAAAAATCAACAGGGTCCTTCGGTTCGATGACCGGCAGGAACGCAGGCGAATCGATAACAGTGACAAACTTGCTCCGGTCCGCGATTTCTTGGCCTTATTCAGAGATACCCTTGCAAAACCCTTCATCCCAGGTGACAGTGTTATGGTTGGTGAACAACTAGTGGCTTTCAGGGGAAGGTGCCCAATCATGCAGTACGTGCCATCTAAACCTGCAAAATATGGCATAAAATTCTGGATGTGCTGTGACTCCAGAACCAGTTATGTCCACAACGTGGACATCTATTCAGGGAGGGTAGAAGGTGCTCCAGCTGCAGAGAGTCTGGGACAAAGGGTGGTGTTGCAGCTCACGGAACATTTGCGTGGATCAGGGAGAAATGTCACCACAGGCGATTTCTTTACAAGCGCAGCGCTGGCAAGGGAGCTTGGAAAGAATGAGATGACTCTGGTGGGCACACTAGGAAAACGAAACCCAGAAATCCCACTGGAGTTTCTGCCCAACAAAAAGAGGACTGTCCTGAGTTCGATTTTTGGCTTCCAGGACGACTTAACTCTAGTCAGCTATGTGCCAAAGAAGGGGAAAGCGGCGATTTTGCTTTCATCGATGCACAATTCAGCCACGGTTTCAGGACCAAGATCAACGCCGGAAATAATAATGTACTATAATGAGACCAAGGGTGGAGTGGATACCTGTGATCAAATGATATCCACATTTAGTTCAAAACGCATGGTTCACCGATGGCCTATGGTGGTGTTCTCCAATATACTTGACATTGCCTGTCTTGATGCATATATTGTGTGGAAGATAAACAATCCAGGGTGGGGGCAGAAAAAATCAAGTCCAAGGCGTCTGTTCCTCATTGAACTAGGGCTTGAACTGATTAAGCCTTGGATTCAAGCAAGGAACATTGAACATTTGCCACTGGGGTCCAGACAGGCTGCCACTGAACTGGTGGGGGTTGCAACTTCTGAAAGGAAAAGGGGTAGATGTCACCTTTGTGACAGGAAAATGGACTGCAAGACCCAAAAGAAATGTATACAGTGTGCACGTTTTGTCTGCGCACAACATGCAAGTTTGCTGTGCAATTCGTGCAAGTAGGCACTTTGCGAGGGATAAAAGGGCTCATTTGTAAACGTTCCATTCAAACGGTACTGTATTTTACCTATTTAAAGACATTCTACCTGTGTCACCTGTTACTTCACTTTTTTGTTATCTGTTGTTCCACATTGCAGTATTATTATGTTAAGTTTCAGTATTGTAACAGTTAAAAATGGTTGCTTTCTTAAGAATAAATAGTTTTACAGATTCCCAACTGTGTCTTATGCTTTAAAAAATGGTGGCGTCAATTTGACCCTGTTTCCGTTTCCGTGGGGTTTTGATGTTTTCAGTGAGGGATATTTGTGACCCCGATTCCAAATTTTAATCTTTGTCCTACATTGGTGAAGAAAGTTATTCTTGAGGCCTGGTTTTTTTCTTAGTAGCTAATGCCATGAAAGAGAGAGCTATCAGGTTTCCATTATTTTTGCTGTAATATGGGGTCACTTTGACCCTATTCCAAAGTAGTGTAATCGTTTTTCCCCCTTAAAGGGGTCGATGCTGCAAATATGCATTTTCTTTACATTTACTTCATTGATACCCTGCCTTTCTCCCTGATGAGGACCCCAAGTGGCTTACAAAGAGCCAGTTTGGTGTAGTGGTTAGGAGCGCAGACTCTAATCTGGCAGAACCAGGTTTGATTCCCCACTCCACCACATGCAGCTACTCATGTGACCTTGGGTCAGTTACAGGTTCTCTCAGAGCTGTTCTCTCAAAGGCAGTTCTCGGGAGAGTTCTCTCAGTCCCACCTACCTCACAGGGTGTCTGTTGTGGGGAGGGGAGGGGAGGGGAAGGGAAAAGGAGATTGTAAGCCGCTCTGAGACTCCTTCAGTTAGTCAGTGGTGGGAGTATAAATCCAATCTCTTCTTCTTCTCCTTGTTCTCCTTTCCTCCATTTTGTCTTCACAGCAACCCTGTGAGGTAAGTTAGAGTAGGTGTGAGACTGGCTCAAGGCCACCCAGTGAGCTTCTGTTGTACAGTGGGGACTCAAACCACATCCTAGTCCATCACTCTAAACCCTGCACCACACTGGCTCTGTTTTTCCCCAGATAGTTCCAGGTGGGCAGCCATGTTGGTCCTCAGTAGTAGAGCTGTATTTGAGTCCAGGAGCACTTTAGAGATGAACAAGATTTCCAGAGTATAAAGTTTTGAGTTCTAGAGCTTCAAAAGATACAGTTTTTAACAGGGTTTCAACCTAGAGAAGAATATGGAGAAAATATTAGCCGCTTTAAAAAATAATTATTGAAATCTTTGTCTCCCATGTTGTCCTCCTGTTCCCCCCTTCCCTGTGCAGACATGTCTCCTACGATGTCTCAAAAATCAACGCGTCACTTTTCCATGTTAAAGGTAAAGGTAAAGGTTCCCTTGCTCGAAAGCCAGTCGAGTCCGACTCTAGGGTTGCGGTGCTCATCTCCGTTTCAAAGCCGAAGAGCTAGCGCTGTCTGAAGATGTTTCCGTGGTCATGTGGCCGGCATGACTAAACACCAAGGCACACGGAATGCTGTTACCTTCCCACCGAAGTGGTACCTATTTATCTACTTGCAATTTCTTGCTTTCGAACTGCTAGGTTGGCAGGAGCTGGAACTAGAGACGGGAGCTCACTCCGTCATGCGGCACACTCGGGTCTTGAACTGCTGAACTACCAACCTTCCACAGCCTGCAGTTCAGCGTCTTAACCTGCTTTGTAGGCCATAAAATGTAGAACGCCACCTGTTGACTGAGGTGGGATTGGAGGGGGAGGCAGCTTGGCCCCACTTGTGCTGATTTGAAATCGGTCCGCTGCTGTTTCACTGGACTAGAAATGAGTTGCACGTTATGTCGAACGGAGGTCGCACAGCATCAGATTGACAGTATTTTAGTAGGATGGTATTTCAGCATGACAGGCCAATATGAAATACCACTACCAGTATGACACAGCTAACTTATCTCAGTGTTTCTATAATTTTTCTTTGTTTCTTTCCCGTGATTCTTTCCTTGGTATAGAGTCTGAAACAAAGCATAAGTATTAACAAGTCACGCTAGGGAGGCAAAAGATTACAGTAAGCTATACCTAGTAGCAGTGCTCCCTCTAAGCTGTGGAGTCTTGGTGAGCAAAAATTCTACTTTGTGGGCTGCTGGCATTAAAGTCGTAAGCAAGCGATTTGGCGGCTGCGTAAATCAGTTTGCTCTGTAGCCATCCTTCCCAAGCTAAGACAAACGTGTGAGCCAGAGGCTAAAATACTGTGAGCTAGCTCACACTAACTCAGCTTAGAGGCAACACTGCCTAGTGGTATAAACCACAGTCCTTAATAATTTATCCCTGTTTTCTCATTCTTGCTGCCACAAAACCTAATCTTAAACTCTTCACAGGTTCTTGTCATTTTTTTGCAGCTATTACAAAAGTATTGTGTATAAATAAAGATGGGGTAACCCTGGTTGTCATCACAACAAAAAGCTAACCTCTACCTCTCACCTAAATAAGCTTTATATTTCTACTGTGAATTGCCAAGAGGCACTTAAAACAAACAGACTGCTGAAAATACAAGGCACCATAATGCAATTTCTAGGTGCCAAATCAACTTGGGATTTGTTGATCCCTGCAGCAGACAGTTCTGAGCAAGATGGACCAATGGTCAATATAAGGCAATTTATTTCTCGAGACACACAATTACCCCTCATAGTGAGGCACCTGAATATATATGAGGCTTTATATGGACCACTGCTCCATATTACAGGGGTGGTGGCTCAGTGGATGAGCATCTGCTTGTCATGCAGAAGGTCTCAGGTTCAATCCCCAGCATCTCTAGTTCAAAGGATCAGGTAGGAAGTGATGTGAAAGACCTCTACCTGAGACCCTGGAGAGCTGCTGCCAGTCTGAGTAGACACTACTGATTTTGATGGACCCAGGGTCTGGTTCAGTGTAAGGCAGCTTCATGTGTTCATGTGTGTTCTTCTACCTCAGCGGTCTTCAACCTTTCCAGACTCAGGACTCCACTCTGCATGGGAGCTGAGAGCATGTGACATCAGAGCCATGTGACAGGAAGTCAAGGAGCTGGAATTATAATAGTGATGTGAAAGCCAGGACTGTGGGCAACAGACCAAGAATATTATGATCAGTAAACACAACAGGAGGTGTACCATAGGAAGGGACAAGTCCAAGGGGCAGAGCCATAGGGGAATCCTCTCCACTGCTGAGTGACATTACCTTGTGGTTCTGCGACTCTGTTCCGCAAAGAGAGAGGTGGCACCCTTGCCGTCTACAAATGTGCAGTAGCAGCAAGTCCTTCCAAAAAGTTGCCAAAAAAGGTGACTTGGTTATCAGTCTGTGAGAAGTATGTGGTCCACCTGAATGTCCCCAATCATGGGTTGGAGACCACTGGCCCTACCTCCATAGTACCTCCTCTGGTTTGGGCTAACTGAGCTCCTCTAAGTGGAAATTCCAGGAGCTGGCCCAGATGCCTTCTTCATGCTTTTGTGCTGTGTTTTCTTCGTGGCCGGTAGGCCGGTTTCTGGGATGCAATCAGAGATAGAGAGTCAAACGGATGAGAACGGTCTGGAGGTCTAGAAAAACTTGAATTTGGGGATTTCTTTGGAGTCTTGCCGCACAGTCCCCATAGCCATCAATGCTTTAGCAGGAGACATATGTGAATGAAAGTGTGAAACAGGGTCAGAAAGATCCAGCAGCAAACCACCTGATGCCCTTCGAAAGCCCACCTGTTGAAGTGAGAGACTTAGGTTCAATATTCACTTGACCTGAACTTCTCCTCCTCTTGCATCTCTTTCCTACTCAGGGTTTCCTGGTGTGATCATAAAAGTAGAACCAG
Source organism: Gekko japonicus (assembly GCF_001447785.1). NCBI lineage: Eukaryota > Metazoa > Chordata > Lepidosauria > Squamata > Gekkonidae > Gekko > Gekko japonicus. Next base: position 315,130 of record NW_015170340.1, on the reverse strand, counting down.
AAGAGGAACCCTGGGTCTCGGACCTCCAGGCTGAGGGGACGGCGACTGTGTTGGGTGCCCAGTCAGGTGAGAGCTGAGTTGGGCTGGACTCCTGTCCCGGTCCTCAGTTGCTTTTTTATTTTATTTATTTATGTTATCCATAGTACTCCTTTCTCACAGTCTGTCAAAGTGGCTTACAAGTAGTGAGTCAGTACAATCAACAAAAGGGGACATTCATAAACCAATGCAGTAGGATTTTAGAAATTTGGAACCACCAGAAAGAACCGGAGCATAGCACGAGTATCAACATGACCCCACAACAGTACAGAGATTACGGTTCTAGGGGAAAAGCCCACAGAAAAAAAACCCACGGTCATAAATGCTCACAAGAAGAAAGCCCACATGGAAAATTGCCCACACGGAAAGAAGCCCTTACAGAAAAATGCCCACGTGGGAAAAAAGCCCACATGGAAAAATACCATTTTTTAATTAATTACAAGTACAAATTCAATTTTTTTATTAATCACAACTATGTTTATTGATTTCTCCCTTCCAAATACCCCTACGTGCCAAATTGTATTCTCCCGATTGTAATAGTCAGTTACTTGACTTAAGCCAGGGTACATGAGTGGGTGGGGGGGTTTTAGGAAAGGAGGCCCTGAACACTGAACTTGCCCTGATTTCCAACTCCTGGGTTACCTTATAGCTTTATTTTTTTCCTCATAGTGCAAACAATGGAGTTTTCGAGAAGCCAGAAGAACAACAAAGTTATGACTTACTTGGGGTTTGAATATCTCTCTTTTCGCACTCTCAATGGAGTGGTGACTTGGAGATGCAGACAGAATCGCTCCATAAAGTGCCATTCGATTATAAAAACAAAAGATGGCAACGTAGTTCAGGAACCGACAGAACATTGTCATGACTCCTGTCCTCAAAAAGCAGCAGCTAACGTTGCCAGAAGCAGAATGAGGCAAGACATGAGAGCAGCAAGTGCTACTCCTCACAGTGTGATGGGAAATGTGTTGTCAGGGCTAAATAATGATATTTTGGCCCATATGCCCAGACAATCATCCCTTGCGAGAAGCCTTCACTATCACAGAACAGGCAGTAATTTGCCTAACCCAGAAACCATCAATTCTGACATTCCTGAGAAGTATAGGCAACTGATACTTTACGATTCCAGTGTGGAAAATCCAGACAGAATTCTGGTTTTAGGCGATAGAGATCTTATGCTCGAATTAAACAAAGACACCATCTATGGAGATGGCACCTTTGATGAAACGCCAAATATGTTTTACCAGCTGTACACATGGCATGCCAAGGTGGGTAATTCATATCCACCATGTATTTACATTTTACTTCAGAAGAAGAACATGGACACCTATAATAGAATGTTTGAAATAATGAAACTATTGATTCCAGACCTGGCACCTCAAAAGGTGTTGGTCGATTTTGAGAAGGCTTGTATGAATGCAGCGAGGATTGCCTTTCCACACGCTGAGGTCAAAGGGTGTTATTTTCACCTGTGTCAGAGCCTCATTAGGAAGATCAACAGTATTGGCTTGAAGACTGAATATGAAACTAATGTGAACATAAAAATTACACTGAAATCTCTTGCTGCGTTAGCCTTTGTCCCAGTCAGTGATGTGAGAACTGTTTTTGATGAGCTGGCTGCCACGTTTCCAGATGAAGACCGCTACAATGAGGTGCTCACGTACTTCTTTTCGACATATATTGAGGGCGCAGCAGGCAGAGCTCCTAAGTTTCCTATAAGAACATGGAATCACCATGATGCGGCCCTGGAATGGTCGCCAAAAACTACAAACTGTTGTGAGGGATTCCACAGTGCTCTCAATTCCCTATTCCACTGCAGTCAACCCAGTGTGTGGTCTCTATTTGACGGACTGCAGAGGGACCTGGCTTGCCACAAACTAACACTGGCTAGTGCACAGACAGGTTGCCTAGAGGTGAAAAAGAGGAAATACGAGGCACTGCATGACATGGTTGCCACTTCTGTGAAGCAATATGAGCAGGTGGAAGATAAACTTAATTACTTAAGGAAATTGGCTAGTTTGCAATGAAGAATGATACCTGAGTTATTATTATTAAATTATTGTTATTGTTGTTATTAAATGTTGTTAAATAATTGTTGCTTTTACTATTAGGGTTAAATAGTCTATTGTCGTGGTCACTGGGTGTACCACACTATATTTGTTAAAATACAAGTAAAGGGAAATCGAGCTAGAAAATTGACTTATTTTAATATTATCTTATGGTCTTGCAATCTCGTGGTTTTAATTTTTAACAAAATAAGTAAATAATATTAATTATTTGAAGAATTTTAATCCATATAGTTGTTCAAAAGCTGTGTCTACTAGACAGTCTATACATAATTTAATTTAACATCTCTCTGTCTTTACTTTAGAGATTACTTCATACCAACATTACAAAGGTTGACAAATGGTAAATTAATAAACTTAAAGTATTTAATTTTATTTAAAAATGAGCTTTAAAAAAAAGTTTAACGTTTTTAAAAAGTTTTTAAAGTTTTTAAAGTTAAAAATGAAACTATATAGAGTTTAATTTCTGTTGTTATTGTTTTTCCTTCTTAATAAAGTTTGTTGATAACAAAATGGTCACTTTTATTTCCTGTATTTTCCCTTCCAAGCCTTTATACTCAAGAGCATTAAAGCCCTCTTCATACAGGCCACTTTTGTATAGTAATGAAGTAATTTACTAATAACATTGCAAAATTATTATTTAATTATACTTGATAAAATCACAGCACGAATTGTTGCATGTGAATATGACATGTCTTAATCTTAAAATAACAGGATAAAATATACGTAATAACCCATTAATTCTTTCCGTGTGGGCTTTTTTCTCTGGGCGTTTTTCTGTATGGGCTTTTTTCTGTGTGGGCAGTTTTCCATGTGGGCTTTTTTTCCTGTGAGCGTTTATGACTGTGGGTTTTTCCCCGTGGGCTTTTTTTTTGTCACCTCACCAGGCTGTCCAATTCAGAATGAAAGGACACCAGTCGTGTATACCCTGTACAGGAGACGTAGGAACAAGAATGCAGGTTTTATCTCCTCCAGCGTGTGTTTATCCAATTGCAGACGCAGTGCCCATGTCTATAAGTTAATGTGAATTCATTAGCTCCATCCTCATAGCTGAGAACAAATGTTCTTGATGCACATATGGCTTGTACAAACTGTTTGCCCACAGCTGGGTGAATTAAAGTAGGAGGGGATGGAGTTAGCATGCTTGTAATAGAAGAAGAGGAGACTGGATTCATACTCCGCCTTTCACTACCCGAAGGAGTCTCAGAGCGGCTTGCGATCTCCTTTCCCTTCCCCTCCCCACAACAGACAGTCTGTGAGGTAGGTGGGGCTGAGAGAGCTCTTGACAGAAACTGCTCTTTTTCAAGAACAGCTCTTATCAGAACTATGGCTGGCCCGAGGTCATCCAGCCAGGTGGAAGTGGAGGAGTGGGGAATCAAACCCGGTTCTCCCAGATTAGAGTCCACCGCTCTTAACCACTAAACCAAACTGGCTCTCTCCAGTTTGGATTTGGGCATGTGTAAATCACATGAGACACATGCTCACACATATAGATTAAAAACAGAAGAGAGTCGGCATGTTGGACTGGCGCTGAGGGAGACCAGCTATCAGATCTCCACTCGGCCTTGATGCCTTGTTGGGTGACCCTGGATTGTTCCCTTAGCTTCAGCTACTCACAGCGTTGTTGTAAAGTCAAAATATTGGGAGAGGAGAACAGTGGCCCCGGTCACAAGGCAAAGTTGCCGGGGGAGAGGCACGGAAGGTGGGCAGATTATCCGGCCGCGATCACACCCCAACATCTGGGAAGTGGAGCGCACCCGTGGCTTACCTCCGACAATGCGCATTTAAAAACTAGTACCTCCAAGGTACTAGTAAATGTTTGCCACGGGCTGCCTCCAGACGCCCGTGGTGTGATCGCGCCGGCGCGCGGCATTCCCCTCTGGTCCTTCGTTTACCCGCTGGCGCCGAGGGAAGGACCTGTGCTGTGCTGCCGGCGCGTCTGATCGCCTAATCGCGGATCAAACTGCGCCAGGGCAATTAGCCATGCCCCCCGCGCGATATCCGGACCGTGTGCCCGGGGCCCATGTATGCTTTCCTTAGCTCTTTGGAGGGAGGGTGGGACAGAAAAGTATGGGCAGCTTCTTCCTCCCCTCCCTCTTGTCATTGTGTGAGTTTGCAAAGCTGTTCATCTCTGCACGACTGACTCTTTTGATCCTGTACGATTTGGCATCCTGGTGTCGTAAGATCCCTCACTTTTGCCTGGGGTTTTGCCAGTTTCACAGTTCTCTGTTCCTTCCCACAGGGAATGAGTGTGTAAAAGAAGAGGAAGAGGAGAACTTTCTGCTGGGAAACACTAAACACGACAAAACGACGCTCGCGGTGGCCAAAGGGGGCGTGTTCCGTTATCTGGGGAAGTCAGATCAATACAGGTCAGAAAAGCAGCTGGGAAATTACCCTGGGAAGAGAGTTGGAAAGAAACCCTACAAAAGTTCCTATTATGGCAAAATCTTCATTTGGAGAAAATACTTTCTCACTCAGGAGAAGGCTCATACAGGGGAGAAACCGTACAAATGTTCCAGTTGCGGGAAAACCTTCAACGTGAGATCCTACCTCCTTGCCCATGAGAGAACCCACACAGGGGAGAAGCCGCACAAGTGTTCGCTTTGTGGGAAAGGCTTCAATGTGAGGTCGTACCTGATCGCTCACTGGAGAACCCACACGGGAGAGAAGCCCCACATCTGCTCGTTCTGTGGGAAAAGCTTCAGTGGGCGGTCGAACCTGAACAGGCACCAAAGGAGCCACACGGGGGAGAAGCCATACACGTGCGCTGTCTGTGGGAGAAGCTTCAGTCACAAAGCTCACATGATCAGGCACGAGCGGATCCACACAGGGGAGAAACCCTACAAGTGCTCGCAGTGTCTGAAGAGCTTCAGCCAGAGCTCGACCCTCATCGCCCACGAGAGGACCCACACGGAAAAGCCGTACAAGTGCTCGCACTGCGAGAAGAGCTTCAGCCAGAGCTCTAAACTGGCCGCCCACGAGAGAACCCACACGGGAGAGAAACCCTATGAGTGCCCCTCCTGCGGGAAAGGCTTCAATCATCGGTCCGATTACATCATCCACGAGAGAACCCATACGGGAGACAAACCGTACCCATGTTCCATCTGCGGGAAAGGCTTCAGCGGAAGGTCCAACCTGACGAGACACGAAAGAAGCCACACGGGAGAGAAGCCGTACCTCTGCTCACTCTGCGGGAAGGGCTTCTGCCACAAGGCCCACCTTCTCCGACACGAGAAAATCCACACGGGGGAGAAGCCGTACAAATGCGCGGCTTGTGGTGAGAGCTTCAAGCATCGGACCGACCTCATCGGCCATGAGCGGAGTCATTCGGGGGTCAAACAGTACACCTGTGCAGCCTGCGGGAAGAGCTTCAGCGGAAAATCTAACCTGAACAGGCACAAAAGGAGCCACACGGGTGAAAAACCTTACTCCTGCCTGGTGTGCGGCAGAAGCTTCAGTCACAAGGCACACCTGATCAGGCACGAGAGGATCCATACAGGAGAGAAACCATATAAGTGTTCGCACTGTCTGAAAAGCTTCAACCAGAGCTCCACCCTTGTTGCCCACGAGAGGACCCACAGGGGGGAGAATTCATACAAATCCTGAGACTGGAAAATATGATCTGCTTGGGAATATTGACGCAAACTGCACGGATTTTTTTAAAAGCATTGCCTCGGGAGTCTTTAGGCAAAGAGTGTGATTATTTTTAAAGATGCTTCTAATACTATTAGGAGAAAACAGTGTAAAAATGGTCAGAGTATTGGGGCGGGCAGGTTACAAATCAAACTCCGGATTTTCTACGATCTCTGAAAATTCGCTCAGGAGCAAAAAAACCAGCCAGCCATCCCTTTGTGTCCTTATTGCTTTGAGAGAGAAACAAAAAATTCACAGACTAAGGTGCAAATGTTGTCACCTAGTTGCACAGGGGCTGTAGCTTAGGACAGTAGTCAGGACAGTAGGCAGATCATGAGAGGGAGGGCAGGAAGGGTTGCATCCGTGCTTAGTTCTTGTGGCTGATTGCCACTTTGGGGTCAGGAAGCAATTGTTCTCCAGGCCAGTTTAGCTGCAGATCCCGGAGGGTTTTTTTTTTATCATCTTCTGGGCATGGAACTGTGGTCACTGGGGGTGTGGGGGAGAGGTATTTGTGAATTTCCTGCATTGTGCAGGGGGTTGGACTAGAGGACCCTGGAGGTCCCTTCCAACTCTGTGATTCAATGACATTCAGGTGGGTGATGGAGACCTGCTGGGTCATGAGCCCCTTTAAAGCAGCTGTTTCTGTTTTGTTGTTCTTTGGAAGGGCCCACTGCCAGTGGGCATTGCATCTCCTGCCTTTCTTGATGGTGGCAGGAGGCCACATGGTGACAGAGCAGATTCATTTTAACATAGGGAGGTCAAGAGATATCCTTCCCCATAAAAGGTGTCCCTCGTTCTCCCAGTCGGGCCGCCACTCAGTCCACCCACGCTTTACGTGCACTTGAAGTGTGCATTTCCGTTCCCCACTAGCGAAGTTGTCACTCGGACCTCTCCCCTTCCTGCAGCATGACTGAAGTCACAACACTTCCTGTCTGGTGCTTGTAGTTCGATAGGCCCTGTTCTGCTGCCTGGACATTAAAGGTGGGTCTGGAAAGTATGAAGACCACAGGCCCAGAGGGACCATGGCTTAGTGGTAGAGCATCTGCTTTGCATGTGAAAGTCCTCCATTTCAGACATTGTGTACCTTCTGTTAAAGGAAATGGCCAGGCCATTTATGGTATTTACATATGTTAGATTTACATATGTTAGATCAGGCCAGTGGCCCATCGAGTCCAACACTCTGTGTCACACGGTGGCTAAAACCCAGGTGCCATCAGGAGGTCCACCAGTGGGGCCAGAACTCCAGAAGCCCTCCCACTGTTACCCCCCAAGCACCTAGAATACAGAGCATCACTGCCCCAGACATAGTGTTCCCACTGTAATAGCCACTGATGGACTTCTGCTCTATAAGTTTATCCTGTCCCCTCTTGAAGCTGTCTGTGCTTGTAGCCACCACCACTTCTTGTGGCAGTTCTTGGAGATCCACTTTTGGTTGGATGAGACAGGATTGTACTACAGAGACTTGACTCAGTAAAAGGCAGCTTTGTATGAAACCAGCCTTCAGACTTCTCAGCACGAGGAAGACATGGAGTCCTAATTAATCAGTGACACAGAAACCCACCCACAATAAAGAATTAACCAATGGTCTGGTGGCCATAGCCAACAGAACGTCCCTATGCAAAGGCAGTATACCTTTGGAGAAAATACTCCCAAGTTTGTTTTTAAAGGCCCAGTCCATTTCCCCTTTTTATCCTCCTGCTCCACACGCTACTGTATGTATGACAGCTTCCTGTCACCTCTGCCCGTCGCCACCAGCAGCTCTTGGTTGAAAGGGAGAGGCTGTGGCTCAGAGGTAGAAGATCTGCTTGGCATGCAGGAGGTCCCAGGTTCAACTCCCCGGCATCTCTACTTAAAAAGGCCAGGCAGTGTGTGATGTGAAAGACCTCTGCCTGAGACCCCGGAGAGCTGGTGCTGGTCTGAGTAGACAATGCTGACTTTGAGGGATCAAAGGTCTGATTCAGTATAAGGCAGCTTCTTACGTTTATTTGAGAGGAGAACTGCACTCACAAAGACAACTGCCTGTGTGTGGCTCTGTCTGGATTTATTTATTTATACCCACCTATTCCCCCCCCCCATATGGAGGCCCCATATGGAGGCCCACTGATTATATCATTCCTCCATTTTATTCTCACCACAACTCTGTGAGGAAGGTTAGGCTGAGACTGGCCCCTGTTCACCTCCATATATATAGAGTGATGCAATTTGTATTGGGGGCTGCAATCTTACATTTGTGCAAGGGTGGATTTGGCCTCCAGGTGACTGGTTATCAGTGTTGTTGAAAATCAGGCTTTTGTATTATCAGACACACCAACTTGATCTGCTAGACTTGGTGAAAAGAAAATTGAAATTTTCAGATATGGGTGCAAATTTAGTTTATGAGTTACCACTTGAACAGAAATGTCTTGGGTTTTGTTCCTAACTTAATAGATTATTGCTTAGCCATAAAAAAGTACTCATGTTTGCGTATCAAAAGCAAGAATGATAGTGTTACAGATAATAAAACTTGTCATTATACAGTTTATATTAATAATGGCCTGTATGGTCAAATTGAGCCTGAAGAAGGTAAAATGACGAAACGGAGGCTGTTTTGCTTTGGTCACATCATGAGAAAACTCGACTCACCGGAAAAGACGATAATGCTAGGAAAAACTGAAGGCAGCAGGAAAAGAGGAAGACCCAACATGAGGTGGAGGGACTGAATTAAGGAAGCCACGAGGGCTCTCAGTTCGCAAGACCTGAGCAAAGCTCTTACTGATAGCCCATTTTAGAGGACACTGATTCCAAGGGCTGCAGAAGTCAAAAGTTCGATAGGCCCTGTTATCTAGAATTAAGCCCCTTTCTAATAGCACTGATTAACTTTTTAAAAGAGTACTATGAACTTAAGTTGCCAGGATAGCAAAGAGAGCAGCATTTTCAGTAATTAATGTGTCTGTTTAACGTTCTTACTTAAGAGTGATGCTGTTTTCTTCAGAAAAGACCAGCTTTCAGTGTTCAGTTTAACAATTGCCTTCTACTCATTAGAACTATGGACCTGCGGTGGCTCAAGTGGTTAAGACGCTGAACTGCAGGCTGTGGAAGGTTAGTAGTTCAGCAGTTCAAGACCCGAGTTGGCTGCATGACGGAGTGAGCTCCCGTCTCTAGTTCCAGCTCCTGCCAACCTAGCAGTTCAAAAGCAAGAAATTGCAAGTAGATAAATAGGTACCACTTCGGTGGGAAGGTAACAGCATTCCGTGCGCCTTGGTGTTTAGTCATGCCGGCCACATGACCACGGAAACGTCTTCGGACAGCGCTGGCTCTTCGGTGGGAAGGTAACAGCGTTTCGTGCGCCTTGGTGTTTAGTCATTCCGGCCACATGACCACGGAAACGTCTTCGGACAGCGCTGGCTCTTCGGCTTGGAAAGGGAGATGAGCACTGCAACCCTAGAGTCGGATTTGACTGGCTTTCGAGCAAGGGAACCTTTACCTTTTACATTAGAACTACAGACATTGACGGAGTCTGTGCTCGGTTTGTGCAAACAAGTCCTTTAAATCTGGCTCTGTCCCAATACTGATGGATCTTGAACTTTAAAAAAAAATGATATAAAACATGATGTTGCTCTGTGTTCTTATCAGCACATGTCTGTACTATAAGATCTTGAATTGGGTGAATCTTATTTTTTTAAGATTCACGTTGCTGTATTGCTGTCATAAGAAATGTTTTGTATGCCCGGATCTGATGGAGAAAAATACATTAAAGAGAGTTTTTCCTTCTAGAAATATAGCATTTATTTATTACATCAGAAGGTACAGGTGGACAATCAAGCTGATCATGTTTTGCATTGTCCCTCTGCCTCCTGACTCCAACTGACCCTTCTTGCTAATAGCTGGCCCACCTTCTGAGTGCTTTATTAGGGCTGATGGATCCTCATTCCCATCTGTATCTGACAAAATGAGCTTTGACTAATGGATGCTTATACTCTAAAAGCCCAGCAGGAACTCATTAGCATAATAGCCCACACCCAACAGCAGAAACTCATTAGCATATTAAGCCACACCCTGACAGCACATCTCATTAGCATATTAGGCCACACCCATGGCAGCACAGCTCATTAGCCTATTAGGCCACACCCCCATGTTACCAGAAGTGTGGTCATCCAGCCACACCCACCTTTTGCTTCTTATTTTCTTTACCTTGTTTGTTGTCAAAACCCAGGGCTTTTTTTGTTGCAGGAACTCCTTTGCATGTTAGGCCACAAACCCCTAATGTAGCCAATCCTAATGAGTTTCTGCTGTTGGGTGTGGCCTATTATGCTAATGAGTTCCTGCTGGGTGTGGCCAACTCGGGAGCCAGCCGGAACTCCGTTCCTGTGCGTTCCTGCCCCAAAATAGCCCTGCATCTGTATCTGACAAAATGAGCTTTGACTAATGGATGCTTATACTCTGGAGAATTTTGTTGGTCTTTAAAGTGCTGCTGGACTTGAATACTGGCAGGTATAATCATCAACATAACTGCTTTTCTTTGACACCAAGAGTGATTAAAATGTGGAATTCACTGCCAGAGGATGTAGTGATGGTCACATGAATAAATGGCTTTAAAAGGGGATTAGATAGATTCATGGACAATAGGTCTATCAGCGGCTACCAGCCATGGTGACTGAGGGGAACATCCAAATTCAGAGGCACTAAATCTCTGAATCCCAGAGTCAGGAGGGAACATCAGGATTGGGCCTTAGCCTCTATGACCTGTTGTTGACCCTTCAGAGGAACTGGCTGGCCACTATATGAGACAGGATGCTGGACTAAGTGGACCACTGGTCTGATCCAGCAGGGCTCTTCTTATGTATGAGGCTAAAAAACTGGGAGCCAGCTCACACTAACAGCTTAGAGGGAACACTGGCTGAAGTACAGGGGATCCCCAGGTCCCCACTTGAGGCATGGCACCCTGAAATGCTGGCCATCAAAAGGAGGATGCTGTTTGCAAGCTGGGAAGGAGCTAGTGTTAAAAAAGAATGCTCTCAAACTCTGCGTTCCTGAGCTTCCATTCCCTATTTTTAAATCCCCCAATCTCATGTATCTCAGTGGAGTCCAGGTATTCCAGTGGGGTTGCTATTGTGCTGCTTTGGTGTTATGTTATAGTGCTATAGTGCTCTTAAAAGAACGTTTTTTTAAAAAGATAAAGATCGCCCGTGGGCGAAAAAGGGCGGGAAAACAAAGCCGTGCAGTCTGAAATGCCAAACCGCTTCAGAGACGGCTCCTTACCGGTAGGGGAAAGGCTGTGTGAAATGGCCTCCCCTGTACCAGTTTACTCCAAGACGGTACAATAACAGCTTAAAAAGGGTAATCTGAAATTAATGCAACCAAAGCACAATAGCCCCCATTTAGTCATTTTACCTTCCAAGGAGGTTTCAGGTTTGATTTGTTCTAGAACCCACCTGTTTGTCTTTTTGGCAGTCCCCGGTTCCTGTAAAACTGTCCATCAGCACTACATTTCAAGTGAATCAACCTTCTTCCCTGTCAGCTTTCTTCACAGCCCAGCTTCCACACCCACGCAATCTCATGGATCATCTTGATCTTGGCTTCTCCCTTAAAGTGCGATCTGATCTAGAGTCCCTACAGCTGATAAACAGTTGGTGTGGGACTGCACTGTTACGGGGCTACTGACTTCAGCGGATTTAGAAGGGTGTAACTTTGTTTAAGAAGACACCATTGAGTCTAGCAAGCTCCCTCCTCTTCTGGAGACAGAAAAAGGGAAAGAAGGTCACACAATCAAATAATATAGTAATTAAAGGGCAGTGTAAATTGTATTTTTTTGTAAGTCTGTTGAAGTACTGAGTTTTGCAGGATTTCCCCCTTCTAAAATTGGTATTACATAACAACATAGAAGAAAAGCGAAAAAGTAAGGTTACCAAATGTCCTCTTTTTTGTGTGTGTCCGTCTTCTTTTGGGCTCTTTTTAAAAAAAAATGATGAAAATGCATTCTTTTTGGGTTGGGAGGCTGAGCCTGCGTTGTTGTTGTTCAGTCGCACAGTCGGGTCTGACTCTTTGCGACCCCATGGACCACATCACGCCAGGCCCTCCTGTCTTCCGTAGTGCTCCTGAGTTTGCTTAATTTCATGTTCGTTGCATTCCCTGATGGATTAAAGTACCCTGGTCCTGCTCCTACATTTAAGAACATAAGAACATAAGAGACGCCAATGTTGGATCAGGCCAAAGGCCCATCCAGTCCAACACTCTGTGTCACACAGTGGCCAGAAATACCAGTGCCATCAGGAGGTCCAGCAGTGGGGCCAGGACATTAGAAGCCCTCCCACTGTTGACCCCCCCCCCAAGCACCAAGAAGACAGAGCATCACTTGCCCCAGAGCCCCTAGCTATACCTTGTGGCTAATAGCCACTGATGGACCTCTGCTCCATATGCTTATCTAATTCCCTTTTGAAGCCGTCCATGCTTGTAGCACCCACCACTTCCTGTGGCAGTGAATTCCATGTGTTAATCACTCTTTGGGTGAAGAAGTACTTCCTTTTATCCGTTCTAACCCGACCGCTCTGCAGTTTCATGGAGTGCCCACGAGTTCTTGTATTGTGAGAAAGGGAGAAAAGTACCTCTTTCTTTACCTGCTCTTTCCCATGCATAATCTTATAAACCTCGATCATGTCACCCCTCAGTCGTCTTTTCTCCAAGCTAAAGAGCCCTAAGCGCTTTAACCTTTCCTCATAGGGAAAGTGTTCCAACCCTTTTATCATTCGAGTTGCCCTTTTCTGCACTTTTTCCAAAGCTATAATATCCTTTTTAAGGTGTGGTGCCCAGAACTGCACACAGTATTCCAAATGAGGTCTCACCATTGATTTATATAGGGGCATTATTATATTGGCTGATCTGTTTTCAATACCCTTCCTAATAATCCCCAGCATAGCATTGGCCTTCTTTATTGCAGTCACACACTGTCTCGACATTTTCAGTGAGTTATCCACTACAACTCCAAGATCTCTCTCTTGCTCAGTCTCTGCCAGTTCAGACCCCATCAATGTGTATTTATATTTAGGATTTTTGGCTCCAATGTGCATCACCTTGCACTTGGCCACATTGAACCCCATTTGCCATGTTGACGCCCACTCGCCCATCCTTGACAGATCCCCTTGGAGTGCCTCACAATCCTCACTGGTTTTCACCACCCTGAACAACTTTGTATCATCCGCAAATTTAGCCACTTCACTGCTTACTCCCATCTCCAAATCATTAATGAACAAGTTAAAAAGCAGTAGACCAAGTACTGATCCCTGCGGTACCCCACTGCTTACCACCCTCCACTGAGAAAATTGCCCACCTACACTCACTCTCTGTTTTCTATGAACTAGCCAGTTTTTGATCCATAAAAGGACTTGTCCTTCTATCCCATGATTTTTGAGCTTACTTAGGAGCCTTTGATGAGGAACTTTATCAAAAGCTTTCTGGAAGTCAAGGTAAATAATATCTATTGGATCCCCCTTGTCCACATGTTTGTTCACCCCCTCAAAGAACACTAACAGGTTAGTGAGACAAGATCTTCCCTTACAGAACCCATGTTGAGTCTGCCTCAATAGGTTTTGTTCATCTATGTGCCTACTAATTCTTTCCTTAATAATGGTTTCCACCAATTTACCCGGTATCGACGTCAGACTGACTGGCCTGTAATTTCCCGGATCTCCTCTGGAACCCTTTTTAAAGATGGGAGTGACATTTGCTACCTTCCAATCCTCAGGAATGGAGGCAGATTTTAAGGAAAGATTACATATCTTTGTCAGGAGATCTACAAGTTCACATTTGAGTTCTTTCAGAACTCTCGGATGTATGCCATCTGGGCCTGGTGATTTTTCAGTTTTTAAGTTGTCTATCAGTTTTAGGACCTCCTCTCTCGTCACCTCAATCTGACTCAGGTAGGGGCATTTAAAATAAGATTCATCATAGTGATCACTCAGTTGTTAGAAGTAGTCAGTCGGGAACCATGTCCTCTTGTTTGCCTTTCAAAATATGGTAGCCCTAGATAAAGGGACTCCTGAGCAGTGTTCCCTCTAAGCTGAGTTAGTGTGAGCTAGCTCACACTAACTCAGTTTAGAGGGAACACTGTTCTGTACGTGCTCAGGAGCAATGTTCCCTCTAAGCTGAGTTAGTGTGAGCTAGCTCACACTAACTCAGTTTAGAGGGAACACTGTTCTGTACGTGCTCAGGAGCAATGTTCCCTCTAAGCTGAGTTAGTGTGAGCTAGCTCACACTAACTCAGCTTAGAGGGAACATTGCTCCTGAGCACGTACAGAACAGTGTTCCCTCTAAACTGAGTTAGTGTGAGCTAGCTCACAGTTTTTTTAGCCTCCGGCTCACACATTTTTGTCTTAGCTCAGGAAGGATGGCTCCAGAGCAAACTAATCTAGGCAGTAGCCAAATCACTGGCTCACAACTTTAATGCCAGGAGCTCACAAAGTAGGAGTTTTGCTCACAAGACTCCATAGCTTAGAGGGAACATTGGTACAGACAGAGTGTCTTTCTCACCCCTCCCCCGGGACCAACTCCTTCCCCCTCTCAACCTCTGAGTCGCCACAAAGCTCCTCCTGCGAGCTGACTGCTTCCGGGTGCCTTTTGTTAGCTTCAGTGGGGCGGAGGGGAGGGCTGCGTCGCCGCGGATGCTAACGCGGCCTCGGTTGGGAAAAGAAGAGAGGGTGGTGGGAAAAGAAAAGAGCAGTTAAAGGACGGCTTGACAAGGAGATCGCAGAAGAGAGGTTGAGCAACGACCACTTTGTGAAGGAACTGCCGGGGCGAGCGCTGGAGAAAGAAGCAGGCGGAAGATCGGCCGGGCGAACAACCCATTCGGCCATGATGATGCTGGTGAGAAGGGCCGGGGTGGATGGAGGAGACGGGGCCGGGGGTGGGGTGGCATTCGCTTCCCCTACGTGGGCCATTTCTAAGATGCATTCCAGATAAATACAGTCCTCTCCCTAGTATTTGCTCACTGACAGCGTACTGTACATTTAGGCTGGAGGAATCGGGTGTGGGATTATGTTCCAGTCTGCGGCAGCCAAAATTACAGGGAGGATCTTAAAAACGAATGCGTTTCTCGAGGCATTCAGCTGCACCTCACGGGGGTGGGGTGGCATTCGCTTCCCCTACGTGGGCCATTTCTAAGATGCATTCCAGATAAATACAGTCCTCTCCCTAGTATTTGCTCACTGACAGTGTTCTGTACATTTAGGCTGGAGGAATCGGGTGCGGGATTATGTTCCAATCTGCGGCTGCCAAAATTACAGGGAGTACCTTAAAAACGAATGCATTTCTCGAGGCATTCAGCTGCACCTCACGATAAACGTGGTCATTTCCGAAAAATGCAGGGAGATTCCTTCCCGTACAGTGCTATGGGGACAGTTGCTCCGGCCCCTCAGTGCTTACATGTCAGTGGGTTTACCCAGGAGTAACTCTGCTGGAGATTTCACTGTCAGAACCATGGTAAATCTGTTGGAACAAAAAAAAAATTCGTGGCACCTGAAAGACTAAGAGTTTGATTCCACTGTAAGCTTTCCAGGACTAGAGTTCACTTCTCCAGGTGCAATGAGTGGATCCTTGCTGGGTAGATCCTTTACCTAAGGAATATGGAACCAAACTAACTAACAATGGGGTCAAAGGGTCATGAAATGCAGGAAGGACTGGGGAAAGGTAGTTGTGTAAAATTAAAATCTCATCAAAAAAAAGACAAAAGGCCTTTCGCCAGTCCAAAACCTGTTTAAATCCGCCCAAATTGCCTTAAATTGTCTATCCGAATTGTTGGCTTGGCCATCAGTGAGCAGATCTATCTATTAAACATCTGACCAGACCCAAGGATTAATATGCGCCATCTTAATGTTATCTATCCCTTTTAAATCGATGTAATTTTTTAGATTTCTAGAGACAATATGTTATACTGTGTATCTTACTGTATGATTTTATGTCGTGAACTGCCCTGATCCCGCTTTGGCGGGAAGGGCGGGATAGAAATCTCACAAACAAATAAATAGTTATGCTAGATTTGAGGCAAGGAGCACCTTAAGATCTTAGGGGTATAAGCTTTCTGAGGGTCAACCCCTCCCATCTTTGATTCTTAAAAGCTTCTACCCTCCAAATATTGTTGGTTTCTAAGATGCTACTGGACTCCAATCTAGCTGTTGCACTGAGGACCGACACAGTGACCCTCCAGAAACAATTTTCACTAGTTATGCTAAGCTAGTTAACAAGTGGAAGGCTGCAAGGTTTCGTTAAGGGGTTTGTAGTTACCGTGGAATAGAAAACCCTAAATCCTGGTTCAGGGGGGCAGGGTGTATTGTGAAACTTCTTAATAAACTCTTAATAAACAGTAAACCACAAAATAGTTGAATTCGGGATTTATGAGGGAGTTACACACTGCCTCCCTTGAACCTGAATTTGGGTTTTTTTCTTAACTGTGACTGAATCCAAATCTAGATTCCAGTGGGTAGCCATGTTGGTCTGAAGCAGTAGCACAAAACTTGAGTCCAGCAAGACGAACAAAGTTTTATTCAAGGTATAAGCTTTCATGTGCATGCATACGTCGTTTTACAAACCTATGGTGCCTTACAAAATCTATGGGCTGTATAGATCTTTGGGTTAATGGAACAATAGCATTGTTCTCAGGGCAGCAGGCACTGCGGAGGCGTTTGCTTTTTTCTTTCTTCCAGGGCCAAGTGACTTTTGAAGATGTGGCCGTATATTTCACAGAGAGCGAGTGGGCTCTGTTAGATCCAGGGCAGAGAGCCTTATACTGCGAGGTCATGCGGGAGAATCATGATAACGTGGCCTCCTTAGGTAAGGATCCTCTTCTCGCTGGACGTAATGGTACCGAGAGTCTCTCTTGCGCGTGTGTCTGTAGAGTAGTACTAGAAAGACAATTTTGGAAGGTGTGGCGTTGAGATTTCAAAGCTGTGATACTTAGAAATAAAGAGTATCCCTTATGTGTGCTGAAGATTTGGTGTTTGCACATCTTTCCTCAGCAAATCCTTGCTTCCATGCATTTGTGCAATCTTAGGCTTCCCTGTTGCCTAGAAGCAAAGCTCTGCGCAGTTCCATGGCTTGTGTATTTTTCTCCTGCAGAACCTCAATTAAAAAAAACAAAAAAACCCTCTCCCTGCTTTCCAGCTACGGACTCTGTTCGATTTAGCTACTGTACACTGTATAGTTCAAGAGTGTGAATTTAAAATTAGGAAGAAGAACCCTTGTCTAAAAACAGGATGATCACGATTCAGTGTCTTAACGTACAATATTGCTCTGACAAGGATATGGCCCAGGCTAGCCTGATCTCGGAAGCTAATCAGGGTCTGCCCTGGTTAGTACTTGGATGGGAGACCACCAAGGAAGTCCAGGGCTGCTCTGCGGAGTCAGAGAATGAAAACCCTATGGGGTCAACGTATGTCAGCTGTGACTTGATGGCATTTTCTACCAACAAATGCCAGTTTGGTGTAGTGGTTAAGTGCACGGACTCTAATCTGGGAGAACCGTGTTTGATTCCCCACTCCTCCACTTGCACCTGGTTGGATGACCTTGGGCAAGCCATAGTTCTGATAAGAGCTGTCCTTGAAAAAAGAGCAGTTTCTGTCAGAGCTCTCTCAGCCCTACCTACCTCACAACAGGGTGTCTGTTGTGGGGAGGGGAAGGGAAAGGAGTTTGTAAGCCGCTCTGAGACACTTTTGGGTAGTGAAGGGCAGGGTAGAAATCCAATCTCTTCTTCTTCTTCTTCTTCTATGATGCCATTTATTTCTTCTGTTCCTGTACAGGATTTCCTGTCGTCAGATCCCGCTTGATCTCTCAGTTGGAACAAGGGGATGAGCCATGGATTCCTGATCCAGACATTTTGGAAGGCAAGAATTCTCTTCTCTGCTCTGTCACAGCTCAGCTGAAAGAATACACAGGCTGGCTTATTCTCCATTCTCAGAAGCCTTTGATATTGGGCCTAGAGTTTTCACAAAAGCAAGGAGAAAACTACCACTGCTACTTCCAGTCAGAATGTGAATCCTTACTTATTCACCTTGCCTCCCTCTTTTAACTAGGGTTTCCTGACGTGACAATGAAGTTGGGACTGAAAGAGGAGCTGTGGGCCCCCATTTCCCCGAGTCCTGACGGACTATTTGCCTGTTCAGGTGAGTGGCAAGGCTTGAGCAGCCTCGGCGGATCTCATTAACTGTGTGCCATTTTTCCATGATCAAACTTTATTCTAAATAAGAGGCAGAAGAAATATTTGTTTTTCTATCCAACGTGTTTAGGTTTATTTCAAACTTCCCTTTTCTACCACTCAGGCTCCAACAATATAATAAACTATAAATCTAACACTCATGAAACATCAGGGGAAGGCCTCGGCCTCTGTGCCCTGTTGTTAGCCCTCCATAGTAACTGCTTAGTCACTGTGTAAAACGGGACACTGGAGAAGATGGACCACCGGTCTGACCCAGCAGGGCTCTTCTTTTATTCTTAAAATACCAGTGTGGTATAGCGGTTGCTGGTTCAGTATAGTGCCCTGACCCGGGTAACCCAGGCTAGCCCAATCTTGGAATCTAAGCAGTGTCGGCCCTGGTTAGTAGTTGGAAGGGAAACAAACCAAAGAATACCACACGTAGGCAAAGTCACTATACAGGCGCAAGTAATGACAAACCACCTCTGAATGTCTCTTGCCTTGAGAACCCCAAGGGGTCACCGTAAATCAGCTGTGACGACAGGAAAAAGAATAATTGTGGCTAGGACTTACATGGACAATTTACAGGCCAAGAAAGGGGATCTAGAGTTTGTATCTGTGATAAGGCTTCGGTAGAAACTGGAGCGCATTTCTTCTTTTTCTGTGTACTTTATTCGGATCTGAGAAGAAAATTTCTGGATCCTCATCTGAATAAGAAGCCTGTTCGCTCTTCTAACAGTCATTTAATGACTCTGTTAGCGGACTTGGATTTTAATATAACATTAGATGTGTGTGACTATATAGCTGCTGCAATGAAGTGTCGTTTGTTTTTAATGAATATTGAACAGCAATAACTTTTTTGTTATATTGCTGTCTTTTTTTGGTCGAACAGCCTGTTGGCTTTAAGACCTAGATGGGAGAACACAGTTCAGGCAAACACCGATTTTATTTTTATTTTTTTATTTATTTAATTCATTTATACCCCATCTTTCTCCCCAGTGGGGACCCGAGGCAACTTACATCATTTTCCTCTCCTCCGTTTTATCATCACAACAGCCCTGTGAGGTAGATTGGGCTGAGAGAGTGTGACTGGCCCAAGGTCACCCAGCAAGGTCCCATGGCACAAGTGGGGATTCGAGCCTGGGTCTCCCAGATACTAGTCCTGCACTCTTAACCACTATACCACACTGGTGTCTGGATTACCAGTCCTCACTTCTTCCTAGAGATGTGAAGGCCCAGAAAAAAAACGGAAAAATTCGGGGGGGAAACGGTTTTTTCCCCTTTTTTTCCTGAAGCCTTTTTGTTTTTTTCCGAAAAATTGGAAAAATTGAAGAAAAGAAAAGAAAAAAATTGATTATGGAACGTTTTATTTTAACATGATGAATAAAATATTTTAAGACAAGGTGTTCAAATATTTTCCCAAATATTTTCCAAATCATTTCTAAAATATATATATATATGGTATCAGATTGATCTAATTTCTGTGCACTGAGGACAAGCAAGTCCTAGGTTACAAACTGAACTCTCCAATGCAAGAACAAGATGCATTTCTTCCTTTAGGAGGTGCTATTGTCAGAAGAAAATAAAAAGGTTTCAGTTTTGTTTTTGCATGTGGGTGGGTATTCTGTTTGTAATAATTGTTTGGATACACTATATTTTTAATATGCTAGTTGTGATAATTTCATGCCAAGTAAAAATGTCCATAGTCATATTTTATGTTCCTAAAGTAACAGAATGACTTTCAATCTGGAAAAGAAAAAAGAAATGCTAATGTAGCATTTTTTTCAATTTTTTCGAAAATTTCCATTTTTTCCCGGAAAAAAAAACGGGTTTTTTTTCCGAGCTTCAAAATTTCCGGAAATTTTACATCTCTAACTTCTTCCTCTTCTTTTTCAGTGTTTTCTGATGTGATAATAAAACTTGAACCAGAAGACGAGTCATGTCTACCAGATCAGCCATGGTTTGACGACAATGAGACTTTTTCAGCTGCCTGCAAGGGTATGAGGGAACAGATAATTTTATATATAGCCCAGGGACACCCAACCTTTTTGAGGCAGAGCCAGACACGAAATGATTGCCACAGCTTAACCTCAATAACAGAGTGCAGATCCTTGTGCTGTGGTAGCAGTTGCTGCCAAAGCATTTTTAAAAATCAGCATGGGGCATTAGAAAAGGTGTTGGTGGGCATGATGGTGGCCAAGGGCACTTCGCTGGGGAGTGGGGGACCCCTGATGTAGCCTTTTGCAGTCCTCTGTGACTTTTTCTACATTTTGCCTGACAGAAATATTCTCTCTGGTAGTGGTTGCTCTTGTCTTTCTGGGGAGGGGGAGAAGAGCAGAGAAGAAGAGCTGCAGTACGAATGCAGTATAAAATGTAACAATCCCAAATGGCACCTGATGTTTCATGGTCCCAAAGGGGAGGTAAGGGGAACAGAGTCTGGGAGAACAGAGGAGGTAGTGTGGTAATTTTTTGCAAGACTGTAGAAGGTTAACTTTCTTGTAAGGTTTCATGTCTGTGTACAACTAATTCTTATGTTCCTGGATAGTTTGAATCCTGATATTAAAATATCCCAGCAGTTTTTATGTGGAACATTCCGTAGGTCATAGGTTTTTGTTTCTTCCAATAGGCACTGGGTTTGTAAAAGATGAAGACAGTCTTCTGCCAAAGGACGCTACGCAAGCAGAATCAAATGAGATGTTTATTGGAACTGACAGTATCTTTCAGCATCCCAAGACAGCAGATCAATGTGGGGAGAAAAGACAAAAAGAAAATTCCCTCAGGAATGGAATCGGAACACTTTTATCATACAGAGGAGCAGGCAAAGAAGTCGAGGAAGCTAAAATACAAAAGACAGTCTTCGCACTTGGGAAAAAACACACATGGGCCTCCAACCGTGGTGCACGTAAAAGAAAATGTATGGAAGATACACTTCATCAGTGTTCACACTGTGAGAAAACTTTCTGTCGGAAATTTCTCCTTATTGCTCATGAAAAATTCCATACAGAGGAGAAACCATATAAATGCTTAGTGTGTGGGAGAAGTTTCGGTCGAAGGTCGAATCTTGTTGAGCATGAAAAAAGTCACACAGGAGTAAAACAGCATAGATGCTTAGTCTGTGGTAAAAACTTCAATAGAAGATACCATCTTGAGGCACACACGAGAATTCATACTGGAGAGAAGCCATATAAATGCTCAGATTGTGGAAAGAGTTTCAGTTGGAAAACTTACCTTATTGTCCACAGGAGAAACCATACAGGAGAGAAACCGTTTACATGCTCAGTCTGTGGGAAAAGCTTCAGTCAGAGTTCACACCTTGCTGGTCATGAAAGAAGTCACAGAGGTGAAAAACCATACTCATGCTCAGCATGTGGGAAAAGTTTTGGTAAAAGCTCACAGCTTCGTGTCCATGAGCGAATTCACACTGGTGAGAAACCATACAAATGCTCAGTCTGTGGGAAATGTTTTAGGCATAAATCAAGTGTGGTTACACACAGGAGGATTCATATGAAAGAAAGTCCATGTGGGCCCTCCATATTTCACAGCAGCCTTAGATGTGAAAATATACAGGGAGATGAAAATCCATATACCTGCTCCGTCTGTGGCAAAACCTTTGGTAACAGATCAATCCTTAGTACTCATGAGCTGATCCATACAGGAGAAAAACCATATACATGTTCAGTCTGTGGTAAAAACTTCGGTCAGAAATCATCTGTTATGAGACACGAAAACATTCACTCACCAAAGAAACAATATAAATGCTCAGTCTGCAGTAAAAGCTTCAGTTGTAAGAAGCAACTAGTTAAGCACAAAAGAGCCCATTCACGAGAAACAACATACAAATGCTCCATCTGTGGTAGCAGCTTTAATCAAAGATCAAACCTTATTGTGCATGAGAAAATTCACACGGGAGTCAAACCCTATGCGTGTTCCATCTGTGGGAAAAGCTTCAACCAAAGATGTCAGTATAGCCAGCATGCTAGAGCTCATAAAGAAGGAAAACCATATATGTGTTCATTCTGTGGCAGACGCTTCAATCGCCAAACTTACTTCATCAGGCATGAAAAAACCCACACACAGGAGAAACCATATGCATGCTCTTTATGTGATGAAAGCTTCAACTGCAGGACACACCTTATTACACACAAGAGGGGTCACACAGGAGCTGTACCGTTAGCATGCTCAGTCTGTGGTAAGAGTTTCAGTTGTAAAGCGCATCTTGCTGTTCATGAGAGAGTTCACACAGGAGAGAAACCCTATTCATGTTCTGTCTGTGGTAAAAGCTTCGCTCAAAGGTCAAATCTTACTTGTCATGAAAGAATCCACAGAGAAAAGAAAAGTGTCTCATCTCTTCCTAAATAACGCAAGGACAAAGAAATTCACAGCCAGCATCATGTACTGGTTAGAGGATGAGACTAGAACCTGGTTAGCGGATAAGACTGGCACCTGGTTCAAATCTTCACTCTCCCGAGGAAGCTTGTTCTATGACCTTGGAGCCTAACCTACCTCATGGGATTGCTGTTGTGAGGATAAAGTGGAAGAGGAGAGAATGATGTTATAATCCACTTTGGATCCCCATTGAGGAGAAAAGTATGGTATAAATATCTAAATAAAGTGTCTTGGCACAGAGTGGGTCAGAATCTATAATATGGTTTCACCTAACAGTAAGGTCTTCATATGGAGCATGTGCTATGAGGTGGCTGAGGGGAGAGGGTCTTAATTAATGTGCTTCCTTATTCTCCTCTGAAGAAGAAGCAGTGGCCCTTGACCCTGTGGTTAAGTGTGCGGACTCTAATCTGGGAGAACCGGGTTTGAATCCCCACTCCTCCACTTGCACCTGATGATGTGACCTTTGGTCAGTCACAAGCTCTGTCCTTGAAAAAGAGCAGTTTGTGTCAGAGTTCTCTCAGCCCCACCCACCTCACAGGGTGTCTGTCGTGGGGAGGGGAAGGGAAAGGAGTTTGTAACCCACTCTGAGACTCCAAGTGAAGGGCGGGGTATAAATCCAATCTCTTCTTCTTCTTCTTTAGAAATTGGCATGAAATAATAATAGAGTGATTTAAAATATTTTCCTAGCAGAGTTACATTCTTCTGAGCCCGTTCATTTCAGTGCACTTAGAAGGGTAACTCTTATGGCACTATTAGTGGGCCACTACCCCATCCCCGAACTTAATGTATTAGGTTTCTCCCTGGTGAACTGTACTGGTGTGCAATTGCACACACATTTTATGATTTAAAATAGTGTTTGTGGTGAATAGCCTGGTTTCAGTTGTCTTTAATATCAAATAAGAACAGATCAGTCCTTTTTACAATTTCAAACTTTAGGTTTGAAATTTTATCAATAGAGTATTTTTTTTTTAATCCTAATGTATTTTTTTATGCAAGATGTACAAAAGAACACTCGGCAAATTGACTGAAGATAATTTGAGAATTGAGATAATGTATTACACAGCACTTTGACATTGTCAAACATGCAGTTTTTGAATCCAATAATACTTTTCGCAAACAGTTTTCATTAAACGAGGCAGTTTCTATATGATCACAGTGGGGCTTCTTCTGCTTCAGTGTTGTTAAGAGGCTGAAGATACGCTGTGGCTGCTATCAAACAGGCTGCTCTGTGCAGTGATTTCCCGCTTTGAAATGGTGGCTGATTACATAAACAGAAATTCATCAGATGGCTTTTGGTGATGGATGGTGTCCGTGAAAGCTATTTGTCTCTCAGCAAGTGCTCTGTTGGAGGAGCTGACATCTTCCCACGTGCATCTCACCATCCGCTGTGTGAATTTCTTCAGAGGAAGAAGAAATGGCAAAGAAACTGCCTGCTGTTGGTGAAATTAGAAGAGCTGAAGAACTGTACTGAAGCTTCTCCTTTGACTGCCTCTGTCCAGGCAGACTTGAGGGACTGGGCGACACGCCATGGGGGCTCAGGCCTTAACTACATAGAGCCCTGAAATTCCATGACTGAACTCCAGGTGTGTCTTTCGGCCCTAAAAAAAACCTTTGTCACGCAACACATAATTAACTTGTCAAATTCCCTATTGAAAATGGCAACAATAGTAATCATATGATCATCAGCTCATGGTGTAGTGATTAAGTGTGCGGACTCTAATCCGGGAGAACCGGGTTTGATTCCCCACTCCTCCACTTGCACCTGGCTGGATGACCTTGGGCAAGCCATAGTTCTGATAAGAGCTGTCCTTGAAAAAGAGCAGTTCCTGTCAAGAGCTCTCTCAGCCCAACCTACCTCACAGGGTGTCTGTTGTGGGGAGGAGAAGGGAAAGGAGTTTGTAAGCTGCTCTGAGACACCTTTGGGTAGTGAAGGGCAGGGTATAAATCCAATCTCTTCTTCTTCTATTATAGAGCTCCCACTTTGCATGTGGAAGGACTCCGGGTTCAAGTTTCTGATTACAGGGATCCCAGGAAACTCTTGCTGAAATAATAAACAATACTAAGGTAGATGGAACAAAGGTCCAAGGGGAGGGGTGTGTGGCACAGAGTTAGATCAGTTGCTTGGCATGCCAAACGTCCTGGATTCAAAGGCAATTAGAAGAATCAGGTAGGTGAGGTGAAAGACCTCCGCCTAAGACCCTGGAGAGCCTTGATCTATCAGACAAGGGTCTGACAGTAGAAGGCAGCTATGTTTATATTTTGTTTGTGTTCATATATTTGAGGGTCTGATGCGTAACCTTTTATCTCACAGACACACCCACCCACCCCACTGCACCAGAAACTTTAGAAACACTCAGCAGGCAGGTTCCCATGACTTCCCTCTAAACCTTGGGAGAAAAAAAGGAATTCAAGCTTGCCAAGGGGCAGGGATGGAACATGTTGCCCTATGAAAATTGGGATAGAGCAGGAAATGACATTATGGCTGAGTTCAGACTGGCAGTTTGCCCCGATATAGGCATGAGCCAGAAACGTTTCACAAATGGATTAAAGGGGCCATTCACACAGGCACATCTGTCAGGCGTTCCCCAGCTGTACTCAACCCGTCTTGTAACACTTCCCTCCCGAGTTTAAAAGATACCAGGTGAAAGTGGTATCAAACCCTAGAAAGCATGATTATCCCGTGTCCATCCCGCACCAACAAAGTGTGAACGCCAAACGCTGCAGTTTTTTCTTGTGTGCATATGCGCATATCTCGATTACTATGAAAGCCGCGCCTTACAGCCGCAGCTCCACCAGGGCAGGCCAACAGTGTGAACGCTCCCTTGCGCCTCCTCCCCGGTGTGCTCCCACATCAGTCAGTGCAGTGTGACCGGGAAAACCCGGAACAGTATGTTCCAGGTCTTTTTTGCCATGACTCCCTCCTGCTTCAGACTGCCAGTCTGAATTCAGCCTATGTGATTTAGAACAATAGAT
>NW_015170340.1:279964-285732 GCF_001447785.1 Gekko japonicus | reverse complement strand
GCTTTGATCCAAACACCCAGCATGGACCACTTTCTACAGGTTCTGCCTCCAAATTTTAGTAATTTTATACACACACACACACACACACTTCTAAAAAGGCAACCCTATGTGGTTTTGTGGGTTTTTTTACTGAGAATTGTTCATTTTCATTTAATTTATTATTTATTTTATATCCTGCCTTGACGGTATAAACTTTAATGTTTCTTGGACCCAAGCAAGTGCAGTAACAGAGCATCTGTACAGCAGAGGGACTGAAAGTGTGGCCATGTTGGAAACACCAGGGGTCATTTCGTAGAAAAAGAGGTGCAGGAGCTCTTTAGCATAGCTTATTTGCATATGCCACACCCCCTGACATCACAGGAAGTGTGTCAGAAGGCAACACCCACCACTCAGGCTCCACTGACTGTTTTGGATTGCTAGCTATTGGAGGGGGGGGATACGTGCAGATCTGTCCTCGCAGAGGAGGGAGAGCTTGTACCTGAATAAAACTTGGTCTTAAAGGTGCCACTGGACTGTTTTGGACCAGGCGGCTGGGGGGGCTCTGCAGCTTACCTGGCTGCTTCTTGCTCTGACTGAGGGCTGCTGGGAGCAGGGGGTGGGGCTTGTTGCATGTACCCCACCCCCTGGGCTCTTTACTGCCAGAGCTCCGCTCCTGTGCGCTCCTGCAGGAAATGACCCCTGAGAAACACAATAATCTCCAAGGAACTGCTGAAGCAAAATTTGAATGAAAAAAGTTTCCGTTATCCTCCAGATAATTCTGGTCTGACAAAGGTAGAGACATTCTGGCAAGTAGGCAAACTTCACCAACAACTAGGAAAAAATGAAAGCCCAAACCCTCACGGGGCCCATTTGATTATATATAAAACACAAACCCTGCAAAAGTGATCAAAAGTGACTGAAGGTAACCTCCAGACTTCTCCTTTACCACCTAGTGACAATGACTGGCAGAAATGTTAAAGTAGGAGTCATTTTGAGCAGGCATTTATTTCAGATGAAGGATCACATCTAGGGATGTGTATTTTGGTGGGCTGGGGAGGCAACTGTTTCTTAAGATCAAGTGGTGATTATAATCTTTCATTCAGACCATCAGATCCTTTCTGTAGCCATTTAAACCTAGGGACTGTGGTGCTAAGCACAGAGTTAATTTTTCAGAGACTTCTTATTTTTTTAAAGCCCACATGACTGAAAAATATTTTTGTGGTCAATGTCTGTGGAAGCTTCAGAAGCTTATCTCCTTCTAAATTGCCAGATACATTATGCAAAGTATTGACAGATAAGGAACAGAAAACTCAAAACTACACACTTATGTTTCATTTATTCTTGTTGTAGGACAGAATTTTTAGTGCAGAAGTCACACAGCAGAGTTCACACATCATGTACCACCTTCAGTTTTCCATTTTGGATGAATAGAGGCCTACTTAAATTACTTCAGTTTAACAGATCCAGGTTGGGGTTTTTTAATTCCCTCTTCTCTGGGAGGAAATTAAGCAAAGTGAACAGAGGGAGAATAACAGGTTGCCCCTCTTTGTATCAGGTCTGTAGGGATGCCAACTCCAGGCTGAGAAATTCCTAGAGATTTGGGGTGGAGCCTGTGGAGTCTAGGGTTTAGGAAGTGGGGGGGAAACCTCTGTGTGGTATAATGCCACAAAGTACTCCCTCCAAAATAGCCATATTCTCCAGCAGAAGATCAGTTGTAATACCAGATCGCCAGGTCCCACCTGCAGGTAAGGTCTAATCACAGCAGAGTAAACCTCACCTAGAGTATCGTGTTCAGTTTTGGGCACCACAATTTGTGTCAGGTTACAAGTTTCCGTCACGACATGTTATGATAAAGAGGAAAGGAAACTCCATGATTGTTCTCAGTCACACCTGCTTCTGCCCTGAAACAAGAACAACTTTTTTTTTAGCATGAATTCCTCCCCCATGTAAGAAAAGAACAGAGGCTTTAGTTCTCATTTTTCTACAACCAGGTCCACGTGCAAGATGATGGGACGTCTCAAAGTCTAACATCTGGGCACAGTAAAGGCAGCTGTTGTGAACAACGTTGCCAACCTCCAGATGGGGCCTGTAGATCTCCTGGCATTACCACTGGTCTCCAGGCTACAGAGAGTAGTTCCCCTGGAGAAAATGGTTGCTTTGGAGGGTGGGTGTTATGGCATTATACCTTTCTGAGGCAACCCTAGTTGTGAGGGGCCATTCCCTTCAGACATGCCTCCTGGGCTCTTCTGAAGCAGTTTCTGCTCTAGTGGGGAACCTAGGATTGGCTTTTTGCTACGAGGAAGAAGGAGACGGGCACCAGGAAACATATGGGTAAACAAAATGGCACCCATGCACACCCCACTGGGTATCACTGGCCTAAACTATTTTACAAGGTTGTTATGTAGATAAAATGGAAAACAGCTGAAACTCATCACTAGTCTGAGCTCCTTGGCAAACGGGAGGAACAAAAATGAGACAAATAGAACAGAAAATATGGTTCCATTTACAAAAGGCGTTGCTCACCATGGGCCTAGAACCTAAGCGTGGTGTAGTGGTTAGAGTCTCAGACAAGAGCTGGGTAAGCCTGGGTCCAAATCCTCACTCTGCCCTGAAGCTCTTTGGGTAAGCCCGGGTCAATCACTCTCTCTTTCTCTCTCAACTGAACCCGGAAGAAGTTAAGTGTTCTGCTGGGGTTATAAAACAGGCGTGTGTGTGTTATTTTGGGACGTCACACATTTTTGTCCCCAATCTTTTTGAGCCGTAGAGCACCTTTGGAATTTTGAAAGGCATTGGTGAGCACAACCCCAAAATGCTGGCCACAGGAGGCAGAAACAAACCCAAAAACCTACTTCCTCACAGAACTGAAACAAAAAGAAATGAAGGAAACCCTGAGGGGGGAGAGGGAAAGAAAAGGGAGAATAAAAAGAAACTGAAGGGAACCCGGAGGGAGGGGGAAAGAGCCAATAATAAGCCCTGTCTTACAGTGGCCTCACCTACTTTGAAAACTTGGGGGGGGGGTATGGTAAGAGTAGAATGTCTGAAAAACTTGGTGGGAAGTACTGGCAGGTCTCATGGAACCCATAGGTACCATATTGGGGAAATTCTGCCCTAAAACATGACTGGGTACCTCATTGTCCTCCAGACATTTCACAGCACATAGCAACATTTCACTTACAAAGCTTCCCTAAACTACATACACAGGTTGAGTACACATTCTTGAGGGGAGTCGGAAGTGCAAACAGAAATCCTGAGTTCCTTGAAGGATGGGTTGAATTAAAATGTGACAGATAAATCAGAAAGCTTAAACCAGGGTGTCTGTCTGGGCTCAGTGGTATTCTTTTATTTACATCCCACTTTGGAAATCCAAAGCAGCTTACAATATTCTCCTCCCCTTCTTCATTTTATTCAAATGACAACCCTGAATGGTAGGCAAGGCTGAGAGAGACTGACAGGCCCAAAGTCACCCAGTGAGCTTCCATAGCAGAGTAGGGATTTGAACATAGGTCTCCTAAATTCTACTCAGGCACTCTAACCATGCGAGCTCTAAACCTTTCCCACTCTTTGTTTCTGGTTCGTGTCTGTGCTGTAGCTTCTGTTAAAGTTCAGAGCTCTCATCTGACAAATTTTCAGAACAAAAAAGGGAATGTTAAGGTGTTTCGCTGGGATTGGTCTGCTCATGTATCCCAAGGTGCGATCTCTGGTTGAAGCTTTTCCCGCAGTCTAAGCATTTATATGGCTTCTCCCCTGTGTGGCTTCTCTCGTGGATGAGACTGTACGAGCGTTGGTTGAAACTCTTCCCGCAGTGCGAGCACATGTACGGCCTCTCTCCTGTGTGAATCCTTTTGTGTTCAACGAGAGCTGAGCTGCGGCTGAAGCTTTTCGGGCAGTCCAAGCAGTTGTAGGGTTTTTCACCAGTATGCATCCTCTCGTGCCTGATGAGGTGTGACTTCTGCCTGAAGCTTCTCCCGCAGTCACAGCATTCATACGGCTTCTCCCCCGTGTGTGTTCTCTCGTGTTGACTCAGGCTGGACCTAAAGCAGAAGCTTTTTCCACACTGGAGACATTTATATGGTTTTTCTCCTGTGTGAATCCTTTGATGCTTGATAAGCTTGGAGCTCTCGTTGAAAGACTTCCCACAGTCCGAGCAAGCGTAAGGTTTCTCTTCCGAATGGGACCGCTCGTGTTTAATGAGGCTCGACCGGTGATTGAAACACTTCCCACAGTCCTGGCACTTGTAGGGCTTCTCGCCGGTGTGGATTATTTTATGCGCCATCAGCCATGAGCTCTGGCTGAAGCATTTGCCACAGTCTGAACATTCGTATGGTTTCTCCCCTGTGTGGGTTCTCTCGTGGGCCATGAGGTTCGCCCTGCGGTTGAAGCTTTTCCCACAGTCTGAACACCTGTACGGTTTCTCTCCCGTATGGGTTCTCTCATGTGTAATGATGTGAGATCTCTGGCTGAAGCTCTTCCCGCACACTGAACATTTGTAGGGTTTTTCTCCCGTGTGAGTCCTCTCGTGTCTGATGAGGTAGGATCGCTGTTTGAAAACTTCCCCGCAAAAAGAACACTTGTACAAGTTGTCTCCCAGGTCTACCTGCTGACAATTCAAGCTGCCAAAGCTCTCGTGGAAGCTTCTTGCACAATCAGGTCCTTCCACATAAAGAAGGGCTCTTCTCGTTATTTCCCCAGGATGAGTTACATGCTGATCTACAGGTGTATCAGCATCTTCTTCCAATGATTCCCTGCTGAATATCACTTGCTCTGGTCTTTCTAGCAGATGATTTCCTTCACTTTCATTCAGTTGCACATTGACTGCTGGAAGAAACAAAGAATGATGAAATGAGCATAAGAGAAGTAAGGAGACCCATAGACAAGAAACACGATGAAGTACCGGGGGGGGGGGGGGGGGGGGGGGGGCCCCTACATATGGAAAAAAGCCAGATGTTCCTTCAGATCCATACAAAACACCGGAAAAAAGGGGGGGGGGAGAGAAGGGAAAAACTCAACCCAAGATAACACTGCGAACCAGAAGGGTTAAGCTGACCATATATATTATAAAAATACAAAATTTATTAAGGTGTACACATATTAAAATATATTCGGGTTAAATTTTTTTTTCACGTATCAGACTAATAAAAGCATATCAATTATTAATACACATGATGGGTTAACACTTTCCAACTGAAGACCAAACACCACCTCCAAAAACGAAAATGTCAGACAAAAGCTTAGCCAATACTCAGTTTGTCAGTCTTAGTCATGTAGAAGTAACAGCTTTTAAGTACATGACTATATAACAATGATTTTCAGACTATATTCTTGGGAGTCGTATCAAGCTTTCCTCAAAGGGAGATCAATAAGGGCAGAAAAGCTTCCCAAAAAGAGAGATCACCAGAGTGCACCAGACTGCAGGGCAGGGTTCAGCAACTTTTGTGAACACGGTCACCATGTGGGGAAGACAATCACAATAGTGATTCTTCCCTTCTTTTTTCCTTTTGCCGCCACCAATCTGGGAAAAAAATCAGCCCCTGTCTCTCGTGGGGCCACCCAAGGCTGACACCACAGAGGTTTATTGGTTTAGCATGCCAAGTATCAAAGCCGGTGGGTAAGGAAATCTGCAGACTCTCTAATTCAGGGGTATCAAACATAAGGTCCGGGAGCCAGAACTGGCTCGTCCAGGGCTCTTATGCGGCCCACAAGCAACTAGTGCAAGGGAGGGAACAGGAGACTGCCTGGGGGGGGACTGCCTGGGGGGGGGGGGGGGGCGGGGCAACTCTGATTGTGGCTTG
>NW_015170340.1:268113-279897 GCF_001447785.1 Gekko japonicus | reverse complement strand
TGGACTGCCGGGTTTCCGGGTTGCCCCTTTGGGTTTTTTTTTTTTCCCCCCCCCCCCAGCCCATGGGGCCTTGCAGTCAGAATAAACCAACTTCGAGCTTACCAGCTTCTGCCTTACAGTTTATATCTCCAGGACCTGGCATTACATTTATGGCACACGTGGCTCCGCCTGACAAAGTGACATTTACGTCAGATCCGGCCCTCATAACAAATGAGTTCGACACCTCTTTAAACACCTTGATTTCTACAAGGCACAAACTCAGGGTACTACAAGACAGATCTCGGTGCGCAAAGCAGAATAACCAAAAGGACACTAACTAGGTACTTGCAATCTGTGGCATATCTGGCATTTATTGGGTGCACGGTGCCGCCCTCTTGGTGCATCTGTAACCATCCTTAGCATTGTTCCCTTCTGTCCTCCTTCATGGCAGAAACACATAGGAAAGACAGCCCCCAAAGGACTGACCAACGGTCCTCTGAACTAACCCCCCCACAAAGGGATAGCTCCCCTTTTCAGACCCCTCCCCACATAGACTTCTGGGGTCTTAGCCAATCCGGGTGCCAGGTCCTGGGGCTCAAGCCCACCAGAACATGTACCCTCCAATCAAGGCTGCTAATGCATCAAAGAAGTAGTGTGTTTTCCCTGCTGGTTGTAAAGGATGCTTTCTATCCAGAGAACATCACCTTTCCCACATTCTCCCAGTGACAGAAATACCGGTGTTCCCTTCCGTCGCCATAACTCTCACAGCATCTCTCGCCCATCTGCCTCTCATTCACAGCAGCAGCCTTTTATAACCTCAGAGACAAATTATGTCAGAATTTAGAGCAAGAGATCAGCAAAAGCCAGTATGAAGAGAGCCTATTAGTGGAACTTGACGTGACAATTGTCATGTTGATTAACTATAAAGTTTCACAGCTCAAACATGGGTTGTTGCAAGCTTTTTATTAGGAAAGCGGAACATACGAGGTCCCACAATAAGTAATAAATTCACACAGGAGCATACTGTGCAACTGTTTTATAAGACTGGCTTAAATCTGCACATGGTTTGCACTTGGATTCCTGGCAACTATTCATCTCTATCATTTCCTGTTCTGAAAAGCAACTCCAACAAGCCCTTTTGTCCCACATAGCAATCTTTGCCTACCACTCTCTTTGTGTACTGGTTCTTCTAGCATCCCCCTCCAAAGTACCTTAAGATACAACTTCCTTTTTAAAAAGAGGCTTCATGATGACAGCCTCACTGAGGGCTCTTTTTGTAGCAGGAACTCCTTTGCATATTAGGCCATACCCCCAATGTAGCCAATCCTCCAAGAGCTTATAGAGCTCTTCTTACAGGAGCTACTGTAAGCTCTTGGAGGATTGGCTACATTAGGGGTGTGTCGCTTAATATGCAAATGAGTACCCTCAAAGTGTCTACACAACAATTCAAATGCACAAACCCTTACCTGGTAAATCGGCCTCCTTGTCTCCCTCCTCCAGGGACTCCTTGTGGATTGGCATCTTGATGGTGTCCAACAGAGGCCGTTCTGTCTTGGGGGGATCTACGGCTGCCTCTTCCAAGAGCCCCAGCCCCTGGGACAGAAGCACACAGAGACAAAATGGGGACAGATCCTGCCATCTGCATCACCCGGGAGTCAGAACAAGAATAAGAGCTAGAAGCCACACGCCATATTGCTGGAAGGGATGCAATCAGAAGCACACAGAGACAAAATGGGGACAAATCCTGCCCACTGCACCACCCAGGACTCAGAACAAGAATAAGAGCTAGAAGCAGAGGTGCCCTGGCCCCCGAGTCTGACCCAGATGGTCCGAGCCAGCCAAAACGTGTCAGATCTTGGAAGCCAAGCAGGGTCGGCCCTA
This sequence comes from Gekko japonicus, assembly GCF_001447785.1. Lineage (NCBI taxonomy): Eukaryota > Metazoa > Chordata > Lepidosauria > Squamata > Gekkonidae > Gekko > Gekko japonicus. The sequence continues at coordinate 278,037 of NW_015170340.1, read as the reverse complement.
GTTAGTATTTGGACAGGAGACCACCAAGGAAGTCAAGACAGAGCCACTACAAAGAGGCAGGCAATGGCAAACCACCTCTGAACGCTTCTTGCCTTAAAAAACCTACGGGGTTGTCATAAGTTGGCTGCGACTCCATGGCTTTTTCCACCACCAGAAGCAGACAAGAACAGGCAGCCCAAACCAATTTTGTCTCTGTTAGAAGATCTCCACCGGCTTCCATTTTGTTTCCAGGCACAAAGACGATTGCTGGGTTTGATCTAAAAAGGTCTGTAAACCATTTGGGACCAGGATATGAGCAGGATCTTTGGCCCCCACATAGGAAAATGTCCATTTCTGTAATATCACCACATATTCCAGATTTCCCTCAGTTTTAAAGGTCATGGGATAGTCAGGGACAGCGGCACCTTTCCTGGGGCAGCGCCTCGTCTTCGAAAACTTCCTTGCCAAGCACACTTTGACACTTTGATGGCAGCTAAAAATGGAGCACTGGGGGAACAATCTGCATCTCTGTCCCCTCTGTTGGTATTTCAAGTCAACTCTTACTGATTTTAAATTATTTTTTCATGTTGAATTTTATTGATCTACCCGCTTCCTAACCACTCAAGTCGGTGTACCAATGTTTTAAAAAATCAATAAGCATTTTCTAAATCAGTAAAACCAACACAACAAAAGCTATAAAAATGTATCCGTAAGAATGCAAAGGGGTTACATTTAGCAGCAGATAAACATACCCAGATTTTTTTTAAGTATATGATTTCGTTTAGCAGCAATGAGATGCAGTTTGAGAAAGGAAAAGCAGCTGCAAACTCATAAGATAGTCTCCAAAAGCCTGGCCAGATAAGAATTCTGCCAAGCTCAATTCAAAACGCTGGAGTATCGTCAAGCAGTAAATGGCTTTAAAGGTAACAAAACCAAGGGTAGCAGAGCGACCACTGCTCCCCTCCTGATTGTGATCCATGATTAGCTGCCACCACAAAGCGGGACTCATAGACACCTGTGACAAGCCCAGAGGGTGTTGTTGTTTTTTTAAAGGGCTGTCGAAACTCAGTTTTCAATCTGTATACTGAAAACTCATGAACTTTTAAACATTTTTAAAAGCATTTTGTTGAAGAGGTTCCAGAACTCCGTTATGCACGCTGCCCCAGAAGAAAAGCCCTGGACAAGCCCTTTTCCATTATTGCCCTCAGTCTATGGAATTCCCTGCCACTGTATACATGCTTGACTGCTTATTATTGGCTCGCCAGCATTCCGTTAAAACATTACTAATCTGATGAGCCGTTGGCTAGTTGGAGAACACTCCCCAATAGCTGTCTGACTCTGCAGACTATAGCTAAGTACATGTTTTGTCCCCTGCTTTTGAAGAGCATTTCTGCAATTTTGCCACGTGTATTTACTGTTTTATTCGTTTTACTGGATTTTAAGATTGGCTCTAATGCCCTGCTTTCATTAATGGACTGTGGGTGCTTTACTTGCTTGCTGCTTTTAATACTGTATTGTTTCATTGTATAGGAATGCTGTTTTGGTAAAAGGGGCAGAGTTTTAAAAAATCTTCTAAATAAATATATAAAACTTACCCATTGAAAGTAGGAAAGGGCAGTTCTGTGTACCAAGTGCCACCACTGAAAAGGACCCGTCCCTCATGACCACCCCTCTTATTTGCTATAAGGGCCTCTGAATTGGATTTCACTGTGCGGACAGTCTCCTTAAAGTACCCTCGTTTGTTGAGAGCTGAAAAGTGGCACACAGATACAAAAATTTAGTCAGGATTATTAAAATACTGGGTGCTAACCTTCCGGCAGTCCTCCGCAACCTGGTAGGCCAATACCCTGAAGCACTCCTGCTGGGATTCCAAGCGGGCAGCATCTCCAGCCATAATCTCTTCTTTCACCTTCACAGAGTTATCCGGACTGAAACTGTTCTGCTGAGCTTCCATGCGGAGCCCTCCTGGTGAGTTCTGGTTCATCCACTCTCTTCTAGACGGCTGTCTAGCCTCACCCCCTCCCTTGGGAAAAGCCAGGGAAGTCTCAGTATTCTGACAGCGCACCTGCGGGTGTCTCCATTTGGGAAGAGGGGACTGTGCCGACCCCAGAAGTTCCTGCTCGTGTCGCCCCCAGCACTGGTTTGGCCACTCACTGGGTTCTCGCTGTGGGGCTGGCCCCGTTCGAAGTTCATGGATAGTTCCAGCCTGGGTGAAAAAAAGGAGTTTTTCTTCTGGTCTGTGTCCAGCAGTGTCCTGCTCTTCCATCTTTATTTGGAGCCGCGCATCCTGCACTGGAGATTAAATTCACTGGTGACACACAGGTTAAGACACCCGGTTACTGGGGAAGGGAGGGGACGCCCTGCAAAAAACAGCAAAGTATACTGCTTAAAGTTATAAAGGCAAAGAATGCTGCAGGAAGGGGAGGGGTTGCAGTCCGGTGGCAGAGCACTTGCTTTGTGTGCAGAAAATCCCAGGTTCGACCTCCACTGTCACCAGCTTTGTTTATGGTATCATAGAAGAAGAGATTGGATTTATACCCTGCCCTTCACTCAGAGTCTCAGAGCCGTTTACAGGCTCCTTTCCCTTCCCCTCCCCACAACAGACACCCTGTGAGGTAGGTGGGGCTGAGAGAGCTCTTTCGAGGACTGCTCGTGAGAGAAGAGCTCTGAGAGACCTTGTGACTGGCCCAAGGTCACACCAGCAGCTGCAAGTGGAGGCGTGGGGAATCAAACCCGGTTCTCCCAGATTAGAGTCCGCACTCTTAACCACTACACCAAACTGGCTCTAGAATTGGAGGCTGAGGAATTAGAGGTTTGCCTTGCGCTACCTAGAGACAGGAGAAGGGAGATTTCTTTTAGCTGCAACACCACTTGCAGCTCCTATTATGGGATGCTGCTGGAGCGACAGGGATGGGGGTCCAGTAGAGAAGAGAAGAAGAGAAGAGATTGGATTTATACCCCGCTCTTCACTTGGAGTCTCAGAGCTCCTTTCCCTTCCCCCTCCCCACAACACCCTGTGAAGTGGATGGGGCTGAGAGAACTCTGACACAAACTGCTCTTTTTCAAGGACAGCTGTGCCAGAGCTTGCGACTGACCCAAGGTCACATCAGCAGGTGCAAGTGGAGGAGTGGGGAATCAAACCCGGTTCTCCCAGATTAGAGTCCGCACACTTAACCACTACACCAAACTGGCTCTCTGGCAGATGTCGGCTTTTCTGCCATGGAGCTTTTCATTCTGCTGTGAGGCTAAATGGAGCCTTGAGCATCTTCGGCCTTACCCCCGGGGAAATTATTCAGGCAAGAAAGCACCCCAAAACAAAGGAAGCCAGCCAGGCTCCCGCCCCGCCAAACAGCTGAGCAGAAGAAGGTTTTCCAGCAGGTGCAACATCTGTCACCCTTGCCAAAATCCCTTGTTAAGCCACAGTTAAAAGTATTGCTTTCCACATCTGGCCTAGAAGCAAACGCAGCACAGAATCTTAAAGAAAACAGAAGGTAAGCCGAAGAGGACTCAGATTCAAATCTCACTTCCACCACAAACTCACTTCTTTACGGGGGTGTTACAAGGACTGCGTCAGCACACCCGCAAAGCATGCTGAACACTGAAAGGGCTAGATAAATGTAGGGTTGCCAACCTCCAGGTACTGGCTGGGGACCTCCCGCTATTACAATTCATCTCCAGGTGACAGAGAAAACGGCTGTTTTGAAGGTGGTCTCTGTGGCACTATACCCCATTGGAGTCCCTCCCCTCCCCTCCCCAAACCCCACCATCCTGTAGCTCCACCCCCGAAATCTCCAGGTATTTCCCAACCTTGACCTGGCAACCCTAGATAAATGTGAAGTGTTATTGGTCACGCATCTTGACGGCCACTTGCTTTCCTCTGTGGCCGGCACCATCCACTCTTTCAGACACCAGACCTCCATCTTTTCTCAGGTGGTTCCTTATCTTTATAAGCTCTTGATTTGCAAAGGAGGGAGGGAAGGACTAGATGAGCTGTACCTGGTGACAGCCCGTGATTTAGAGAGCAGCTCTGTCTGCAACCTCGCCTGCTCTGACCATGGATTTTCCTGCCTTCCTTTCTTCCTTTGTGCGCCAGATCCAGGTTCTCCCCTCTTTAAAATTCACCAGCTTCTTCCATTTTCTGCATTACACCCTCTGGAGGGAATCGACAAGCCACGATTGCTCCAACACCCCCAAAAGCACTTTCCCTTAGACAGGGGGAGGAGGTGGGACAGGAAGAAGCCTTCCCCCCCATCCTTTTTTACATTGCCCAATCAAGTTTCTCAGTCTTTCTAGGAATTGCACCTCTGCTTGTTTAACCGTTTGAGAATCTTTTTTTGGAAACCGACATACACACACAAGAGCATCCCCTGCGTAGCATGATACTTTATCCGGGACCAGTTTAGACTCCACAGAGAAAACGCAATGTTTCAACACCCCAGAATTCTTCTGGAGGCTAGATGGTAAGCAAAGAAAAGCAAAGCAAAACTGCATTATTCAAGAGGGCTTTCCTATACAGGTAAAAGGGCTGTACTGTATAGAACATAGATTTAGGTGGGGTAGCCGTGTTGGTCTGAAGCACCAGAACAAAGTTTGAGTCCAGTACCATCTTTAAGACCAACAAAGTTTAATTCTTGGGCACAAGCTTTTGTGTGCATGCACACTCTTCTTCCTCCTCCTCTTCATCTTCTTCTCCCTCATCCTCTGAATTGTGCACTTATACCCAGAATTAAACTTTGTTGGTCTTAAAGGTGCCACTGGACTCAAACTTTGTTCGGTATAGAACAGTTTAGAAAGCTACTTGGGTACAGGTTTAGAGACAGTGGTCTATACTACAGTGTATAGTTTATATTGCCCGTTGCTGTAGGATTCTGCTAAGTAATTCTTTCATTGTTTCATGTGCCATGTGCCATGTCCAGATTTATGCTTTGCTTCAATTCTGATTCCAGATTCCTGGTTGAATGCCTCATCCTCCTGACAGTATTGACTTACTCTGTGTAGTCCACTTTGAGTCCCAGTGAGAAACATGGACTGTAAATAACATAAATACCTTTTAAAGGATGCGAAAAGGAAATAAGGTTATTAGGAATATGGGAACTACCTAAAGGGCCCAGTGAATGTAATGGGAGCTTGAAAGCCAGTGTTGTACAGTGGTTAGAGTACCCAACACGGACCTGGCAGATCCAGGTTCAAATTCCCACTCTGCCATGGAAGCTTGCTGGGTGACCTTGGGCCAGCTGTGCTCTCTCAACCTAACCTACCTGACAAGTTTTCTTTGTGAAAGATAAAAAGAGGAAGAGGCAACCGTGTACACCACCTTGACCTTCCTGGAGGAAGGGCAGCATAAAAGTGTGCTAGATAGCTAGAAAGACCCTGGAGTCTGAGTAGGCAATACTGCTGCCAGTCTGAGTAGGCAATACTGACCTTGATGGATCAGTGGTCTGATTCATTATAAGGTAGCTTCATGTGTATGCCAGCAGACTTGACTGGGCTCTAGTAAAACACAACGAAATGTACTACAACTGTGCAGATAAATTTAAAAAGGGGAGGGGCAAGAGAAGTCATGAACCAAAGACAGTCCCTGGGAATTCAATGATGACCCCCCCAAAGCTGGAATGTCCATCTCTGGGAGTGGAACAACAGTCTCTAGGTATAGCATCAGTGGATATTGGTCCTTTGGAGAGGGAAACAAGGGCCCCAGCATGGGTTGATGATCCCGGGGACAGGCTGACAGGTATTCAGAGGCGAATGGAGTGTGGGAATGATGGTCCCTAAGATGAGAATGGTCTAGATTTGGGTTGAAGGTCCCTGAAGAGGAAGGGCTGCCTGGGGCCTGGGACGTCTGTCCCAGAAAGAAGAGCAACAGTCCCAGTGAGTGGAATTGAGTGCCACGAATCTAATACAGTGGCCCCTGGGAGATGAAGAAGAAGAGATGGGATTTATACCCTGCCCTTCACTACCTGAAGGAGTCTCAGGGTGGCTTACAAACTCCTTTCCCTTCCCCTCCCCACAACAGACACCCTGTGAGGCAGCTGGGGCTGAGAGAGCTCTCTCAAGGACTGCCCTTGAGAGAAGCAATGCAGTAAAAACAAGATCATACATACGCCACACAGTACGATAAACAACAATCTATTCCCTCTATAAAAACGCCTTTCTGCCCAGTTCCATCTTTTCTATAACTTTTATTACCTTTACTTATTTCATTTAAATCGTCGCTGTGCCGCCCTTACACCTAAATAGGGTCCCCAAAAGGCAGTACATCAGTACATGGAAACATCTTTTAAAATAAAGTATATATAAAATTATTCAATGAAAACATATAAACTCACATAACATCAAAACCAGGGAGGAGGGCCAGTAACAATTACCGAGGGCATGCCAAACAAAACAAAGGAAGTCTTCATCCACTGGCGGAAGACGGCAATAGAAGGAGACAGACAATTCTCTCTAGGAAGGGAGTTCCACAGTTTTGGTGCCACGTCCGAGAAGGCCCTTTCTCAGGTTACCGCCTGCATATCCTTAGATGGTAAGGGTACCCTAAGCAGGGCCTCTGAAGTGGATGGGGGCATGTTCTAGGTTGCCAACTGTGAGCTGGGCAACTCCTGGAGATTTGAGGGGGTGGAGCCCGGGAAGGCAGGGCTTGGGAAGGAGGGGGACCTCAGCAAGCTATGATGCCATAGAGTCTGCTCTCCAAAGCAGCCATTTTCTCCAGAGGAACTGATCTCTGTCGTCTGGAGATTAGTTGTATTCTGGGATATTGTCAGGCCCCATCTGGAGGCTGGCAACCAATGCTCCCTCTAAGCTGTGGAGTCTTGTGAGCAAAAATTCTACTTTCTGAGCTACCGGCATTAAAGTTGTGAGCAAGTGATTTGGCTACTGCATAAATTAGTTTGCTCTTGAGCCATCCCTCTGGAGCCTGGGGTGGACAGGCCCGGAGGCTAAAAAACGGTGAGCTAGCACACACTGACTCAGCTTAGAGGGAACACTGCTGGCGACCCTAGTATGTTCATATGAGAGACAATGGCCCTTAAGCCGTATATGGCCTTCCTGAACATTTCTACTTTATACATTCAGCAGAACAACAATGGTGTGGGAGCCTTCTTGACCTCCTCGGCCACAAGGTGGGGGCCACAATGTACAGGCATCTGTTGATCTTCTAGGGTTGCCAGGACCCAGTGGGTATAAATCCAATCTCCTCTCCTCCTCCTCCTCCTCCTATAATAAATCCAATCTCCCCCTCCTCCGTACAATGCCATACGGTCTACTCTCCAAAGCATCCATTTTCTCCAGGAGAACTGATCTCTGTAGCCTGGAGAGGAACCGTAATTCCTGGGTAGTGAAGCCGCTCTGAGACTCCTTCGGGTAGTGAGAGCCAGTTTGGTCTAGTGGTTAAGTGTGCGGACTCTAATCTGGGAGAACCGGGTTTGATTCCCCACTCCTCCACTTGCACCTGGCTGGATGACCTTGGGTCAGTCACAAGCTCTGGCACAGCTGTCCTTGAAAAAGAGCAGTTTCTGTCAAGAGCTCTCTCAGCCCCACCCACCTCACAGGGTGTCTGTTGTGGGGAGGGGAAGGGAAAGGAGTTTGTAAGCCGCTCTGAGACACCTTTGGGTAGTGAAGGGTGGGGTATAAATCCAATCTCCTCTCCTCCTCCTCCTATAATAAATCCAATCTCCCCCTCCTCCATACGGTCTACCCTCCAAAGCATCCATTTTCTCCAGGAGAACTGATCTCTGTAGACTGGAGAGGAAACGTAGAGGAACCGTAATTCCAGGGGATCCCCAGGCCCCTCCTGTAGGCTGGCATCCTTAGAATCCTTTTACCCATTCGCAGGCTATCCCCTTCCTAAGGTTTTGCTTGGATGAGTGCAGCTATCGCAGTGGGACACACACAGGAATTTCGTTCCCGCATCTTCCTTCCCTCAGGATGTTTCTGTGCTGCCCCTCCAGAGTCCCGCTTTGGGCAGCACGAGCTTTCCTGAGTCTCTCAGCGCGCGCGTCTTCTGACTCACCGCCCAAACCTACGCTGGAAAAATAAATGTAGCCTCCCAGGTGCCACAGAACACAGTTTCTACTTTTCACTGCAAGCCACGGGCGAACACACCTGCGCCCCCTCTGGAGTGTCGAGGAACGTGCCAGGCGATTTTGGATCACATGAAACCTGCCTTAGCGTAAGAAGATTTGGGACTTGGAAGATTTGGCCCCACTGGTGGACCTCCTGATGGCACTGGTATTTCTGGCCACTGTGTGACACAGAGTGTTGGACTGGATGGGCCTTTGGCCTGATCCAATATTGGCGTCTCTTATGTTCTTATGACTGGCGGCCAACCACCTCCCTCCCTCCCTCCCCGCCCACTAACCAAGCCTGGGAACTCCAAAGGGCACTTTCCCACGAGGGGGGGGAGGAGTGGCGAAGAGGGAGGCGGAGGCAGCCCGTTTTTCACACGTTCCAGAATCCCCTCCCCAAATGGCTGGGCCTCTCTAGGAAGCGGCGTGCTCGGTGCCTCTTTCACGCCACCAACCTCCCCCCCTCCCCGGTTGCGCGCGGGGCAGCCCTCGGGAGGGAGCGGAGAGCCCGGACGCACGAGCAGGTGGCGCCTCGGCGAGGTGAAGGCTGCCGCCCGTGGCAAGGTGAGCTTTTCCCAGCGAGGAGGTGGGACCTGGGGGCGGGTGGGACCCGGCGGCGGGGAAGGAGGGAGGGAGCAGCCAGGCAGGAAATCCGTGGCGTGGCCCGGGGAGGGGAGGGGAGGGTGCTTGCGTGGGGCTGACCCTCTCCCCACCCACCCCACACACACCTCCGCATGCAGAGCAGAAGTGCAGCAAAAGCGTCCAGAAGGAGACGGCGCGCGAGGGGGGCTCTCTCTGGTGGTCGTGGGAACGCAGACTGTCCTTCTCCTCAAGTATGTGTGAAGCGTCCGCAGTGAAATTAGGCCACGGACAGTGCGGCGGGACCGCAGTCGAAGGCCGTGGATTTGGCCGGAGGAACTCTGCAGAGGGTTGCCCTGTTCGGGGGGGGGGGAGGTGGATCTGCGATCCTGTTTTTAGAATGCCTGCAACCGGCTTGTCAGACCTCGGAAGTTAAGCAGGGCCGGCCCTGGTTGGTACTGGCAATGGGGACCCCCGCGGAGGTCCAGGGTCGCTAGTAAGCCACCGATGTTAGTCTGTTGCCCTGAAAACCCTAAGCCAGCTGGGACTGGACAGCACTTCACACACGCAGTTGTCCCTGCTTCTGCTGGCCCCACTGGTTGTACTCATGGAAATTTTATGGAGATGTGCTGCTCAGGTAGCCGCTCCATCCCTAGGGGCATTAGTGTGGGATGGATTTCAAAATGTCCCCAAGGGGTAGTCCTGTTCAGCCTGCCACAACAAAACTAAGCCAGAGGTGCTTGTGGTGTCCGAAAGGAGATGTGGTGGAGGCATGTGCCACACAAACACTGAGAGCCATTTTGGTGTAGTAGTTAAGAGCACGGACTCTAATCTGGGAGAACCAGGTTTGATTCTCCACTCTTCCACACGCAGCTGCTGGTGTGACTTTGGGTCCGTTATAAGTTCTTTCAGAGCTGTTCTCTCAAGGGCAGTTCTCCAGAGAGTTCTCTCCGCCCCACCTACCTCACGGGGTGTCTGTTGTGGGGAGGGGAAGGGAAAGGCATCCTAAGCCGCTCTGCGACTCCTTTGGGTAGTGAAGGGCAGGGCATAAATCCAATGTCGTCTTCTCTCCTTTCAAGCAGGCTTCTTTAAAGAAGGGGTGAGGGAGGTGGTGGGCCCCAGAAGGGTTGGTGGTCTATATTATTTCCACAAAGGAGAATGAGGATACAGCAGCGGTTTTTTCAGAATATTAGGCCAGGTTTTCTCCACCCCCCAGTGAGTGACAGACATCTGAGGGAGAGCCCTCTTCAGCCTCACCCCCACTTTCCCGCTACAAGAGGCTGGGCTAGCCGAATTTCCAGCC